>NC_048233.1:65012967-65111417 GCF_002007445.2 Ailuropoda melanoleuca | reverse complement strand
AAGTCACTACTTCCAGCCCAGATCCAAGACAGAAGAGACATAGCCCCTTCTCTTAATGGGGGAATGGCTTGCAAACAGAAGGAGAGGAGAAATTTGATAAAATGGTGCCATCTTGGAGAAAAGCTTCCTCAGCGGGTACCAGGCTAAGGGGAGAGCAATCTGCCCTGAATTGTGTGAGAAGCCATGGAAAGGTTTAAGCATGGAGTTAAGGCAGTGGTATGATCAGATTTATTTTAGAATTCTCCACCTCTAATAGCTACGGAAAATGGGGTGACATGGGACAAGACTGGGGACAGGGAGGCACAATGTAAGATGTCGGTAGCCTCAAAGAGCAAAAGTGGTTTTGGGGGGTAGGGGGCTAATGCCTGGGTGATGGACAGGGCTGTCAGATAGTGAGACTAAGGAATACTCAAGTTATCTGAGGGCTTCTGACACCTTTCCCCACATAACCCCAAACAGCTCCCTTCAAAAGGAGAGAAGAAAGGTATCATTTTTCATTCCAGGAACTGAATGTGGGTAAATGGCAGCTGGCAACTGAGCTTGCCTTCAGAGGCTTAATGGCCACACTCTTTCAGGTTTGTTAGGGGCTGCCACTGAGGAAAACAAACAGGGCTGGTGTGAAGACCATTAGAACAGGCCCTCAGAACAAAGGCTCCATTTGGCAGCTGTTGCTCAGAGCTGAGTGAAATAAACAAAAGAGTTCGTTGAGCAAACATAAAAGGAGCCTAATTGATGCAATTAAGGTGAAATTAAATAAAGGAAGGTTTTAGCCCGAAGTTCATGGAATATTTTTCACAAGGTTGTCACTGGAATAGTCATTTGGGGCTTTTAAACAAAGAGAAGCACAGGATGTGGGAAATTGGCCCATTTGACCCTTGGGAGTGGACCAAGTCAAGTGTGGTGATGTGGCTCCACGTGTGCAGTTCTTTGGCCCGGGCTGTCCAATCTTGGGGTGGGTTGGGTAGTAGGGTGAGGTCGGTAGGACTGAAGAGGGATGGGACAGACGCAGCCTCTATGGGATCAACTCCACGAGACCAAAATCTCTCGGTTATCCCATTACTCTGGTGTGTTTACTTCCTAACACCACTATCTGGGATTATCTTGTTCATTGCACGCTTGTTTACTGTCTGTCCTCTGCATTCAAACACACACGTGCGCGCACATACACACACACACACACACACGCATGTGCACGCTGTGGAACTCTGGGTCTTCTTGGAATAANGCTCAGAGCAGTTGGGCTTCTTACATGGCAGCCAGCTTCTTCCAGAGAAAATATTTCAAGAGTGAGTGCTCTAAGAGACCCAAGTGAAAGGTGCAAAACTTCTTATGACCTACCTTTGGAAGTTCTAGAATCTACTTTTGCTGTATTCTAAAGATCAAATAAGTCACTACTTCCAGCCCAGATCCAAGACAGAAGAGACATAGCCCCTTCTCTTAATGGGGGAATGGCTTGCAAACAGAAGGAGAGGAGAAATTTGATAAAATGGTGCCATCTTGGAGAAAAGCTTCCTCAGCGGGTACCAGGCTAAGGGGAGAGCAATCTGCCCTGAATTGTGTGAGAAGCCATGGAAAGGTTTAAGCATGGAGTTAAGGCAGTGGTATGATCAGATTTATTTTAGAATTCTCCACCTCTAATAGCTACGGAAAATGGGGTGACATGGGACAAGACTGGGGACAGGGAGGCACAATGTAAGATGTCGGTAGCCTCAAAGAGCAAAAGTGGTTTTGGGGGGTAGGGGGCTAATGCCTGGGTGATGGACAGGGCTGTCAGATAGTGAGACTAAGGAATACTCAAGTTATCTGAGGGCTTCTGACACCTTTCCCCACATAACCCCAAACAGCTCCCTTCAAAAGGAGAGAAGAAAGGTATCATTTTTCATTCCAGGAACTGAATGTGGGTAAATGGCAGCTGGCAACTGAGCTTGCCTTCAGAGGCTTAATGGCCACACTCTTTCAGGTTTGTTAGGGGCTGCCACTGAGGAAAACAAACAGGGCTGGTGTGAAGACCATTAGAACAGGCCCTCAGAACAAAGGCTCCATTTGGCAGCTGTTGCTCAGAGCTGAGTGAAATAAACAAAAGAGTTCGTTGAGCAAACATAAAAGGAGCCTAATTGATGCAATTAAGGTGAAATTAAATAAAGGAAGGTTTTAGCCCGAAGTTCATGGAATATTTTTCACAAGGTTGTCACTGGAATAGTCATTTGGGGCTTTTAAACAAAGAGAAGCACAGGATGTGGGAAATTGGCCCATTTGACCCTTGGGAGTGGACCAAGTCAAGTGTGGTGATGTGGCTCCACGTGTGCAGTTGTTTGGCCCGGGCTGTCCAATCTTGGGGTGGGTTGGGTAGTAGGGTGAGGTCGGTAGGACTGAAGAGGGATGGGACAGACGCAGCCTCTATGGGATCAACTCCACGAGACCAAAATCTCTCGGTTATCCCATTACTCTGGTGTGTTTACTTCCTAACACCACTATCTGGGATTATCTTGTTCATTGCATGCTTGTTTACTGTCTGTCCTCTGCATTCAAACACACACGTGCGCGCGCACACACACACACACACACACGCATGTGCACGCTGTGGAACTCTGGGTCTTCTTGGAATAGCTTTGGAGATGCCTATCCGGCTGGGTTAAGACCCCAAATGCTGAAACCCACAAGCCAACATTTGTTCCAAACCACCGCCCTGACCCCTCTAAACTGTCCCATGGGAAACTTATGCCTAAAATCAACTCAAATAAGTACATTTATTTAACAAATAATTACATAGTACTTACTATATGCCAGGTACAATTCCAAATGTTTTATAAATATTAACCTCATCCTTCTAATGATCCTATGAGGTAGGGCTATTCTTATCTTCATTTTATAGATGAGGAACAGTGACCGAGAAGTCAAAGAGGTTATCTGAGCCAATACACGCAGAGCCGGAATTTGAACCCACGCCTGTGGACTCTAGTGGCCGTACTCTTTAACCCTACACTAGAGCCCCTCGATTATAGTCAAGGAAGTAGCTATGGGAGCTGGATGACGAAGTCCACTGGCTGTGGCTAGTGGGATCTGAGTCCTTGGTCTGCTTCCTACATAACTATACTCTCACCAGCATTGACTGCTAAGTGCAAAGCTCATCCTTCTGCCCTAATGGTGGATCGGAGGAGAGGCATCCAGAAAGTCTGAAAGCACACACTGAGCAACTGATATATTGACAATGATTAGAAAGGGGGCCTTTCANAAGTCACTACTTCCAGCCCAGATCCAAGACAGAAGAGACATAGCCCCTTCTCTTAATGGGGGAATGGCTTGCAAACAGAAGGAGAGGAGAAATTTGATAAAATGGTGCCATCTTGGAGAAAAGCTTCCTCAGCGGGTACCAGGCTAAGGGGAGAGCAATCTGCCCTGAATTGTGTGAGAAGCCATGGAAAGGTTTAAGCATGGAGTTAAGGCAGTGGTATGATCAGATTTATTTTAGAATTCTCCACCTCTAATAGCTACGGAAAATGGGGTGACATGGGACAAGACTGGGGACAGGGAGGCACAATGTAAGATGTCGGTAGCCTCAAAGAGCAAAAGTGGTTTTGGGGGGTAGGGGGCTAATGCCTGGGTGATGGACAGGGCTGTCAGATAGTGAGACTAAGGAATACTCAAGTTATCTGAGGGCTTCTGACACCTTTCCCCACATAACCCCAAACAGCTCCCTTCAAAAGGAGAGAAGAAAGGTATCATTTTTCATTCCAGGAACTGAATGTGGGTAAATGGCAGCTGGCAACTGAGCTTGCCTTCAGAGGCTTAATGGCCACACTCTTTCAGGTTTGTTAGGGGCTGCCACTGAGGAAAACAAACAGGGCTGGTGTGAAGACCATTAGAACAGGCCCTCAGAACAAAGGCTCCATTTGGCAGCTGTTGCTCAGAGCTGAGTGAAATAAACAAAAGAGTTCGTTGAGCAAACATAAAAGGAGCCTAATTGATGCAATTAAGGTGAAATTAAATAAAGGAAGGTTTTAGCCCGAAGTTCATGGAATATTTTTCACAAGGTTGTCACTGGAATAGTCATTTGGGGCTTTTAAACAAAGAGAAGCACAGGATGTGGGAAATTGGCCCATTTGACCCTTGGGAGTGGACCAAGTCAAGTGTGGTGATGTGGCTCCACGTGTGCAGTTCTTTGGCCCGGGCTGTCCAATCTTGGGGTGGGTTGGGTAGTAGGGTGAGGTCGGTAGGACTGAAGAGGGATGGGACAGACGCAGCCTCTATGGGATCAACTCCACGAGACCAAAATCTCTCGGTTATCCCATTACTCTGGTGTGTTTACTTCCTAACACCACTATCTGGGATTATCTTGTTCATTGCATGCTTGTTTACTGTCTGTCCTCTGCATTCAAACACACACGTGCGCGCGCACACACACACACACACACACGCATGTGCACGCTGTGGAACTCTGGGTCTTCTTGGAATAGCTTTGGAGATGCCTATCCGGCTGGGTTAAGACCCCAAATGCTGAAACCCACAAGCCAACATTTGTTCCAAACCACTGCCCTGACCCCTCTAAACTGTCCCATGGGAAACTTATGCCTAAAATCAACTCAAATAAGTACATTTATTTAACAAATAATTACATAGTACTTACTATATGCCAGGTACAATTCCAAATGTTTTATAAATATTAACCTCATCCTTCTAATGATCCTATGAGGTAGGGCTATTCTTATCTTCATTTTATAGATGAGGAACAGTGACCGAGAAGTCAAAGAGGTTATCTGAGCCAATACACGCAGAGCCGGAATTTGAACCCACGCCTGTGGACTCTAGTGGCCGTACTCTTTAACCCTACACTAGAGCCCCTCGATTATAGTCAAGGAAGTAGCTATGGGAGCTGGATGACGAAGTCCACTGGCTGTGGCTAGTGGGATCTGAGTCCTTGGTCTGCTTCCTACATAACTATACTCTCACCAGCATTGACTGCTAAGTGCAAAGCTCATCCTTCTGCCCTAATGGTGGATCGGAGGAGAGGCATCCAGAAAGTCTGAAAGCACACACTGAGCAACTGATATATTGACAATGATTAGAAAGGGGGCCTTTCAGAGTGAAGCATGAATACATGGTGAGAAAGTCCCAGCCCTTTACAAATAAAGGTATAAAATGTAAAAAACCTGACCAGAGGAAAATTAAGGGCTTAAAAAAAAAGGGGGGGGGTAAACTATATGGGTAACAGGAAAAAACACAAACATATGGGGTTAAAAAAAGTTTTTTAGAAATAATTCCAGCTTAATTACTTCATTTCACAAATGAGGAAAGCGAGGGGTCAAGAGCTGTTAAATTTTAATGTTCATTAAAAATGCCCAAGGAGCTTTGTTAAAAATGCAGATACCAAATATGACCCCTTACCTCCTACCAGACATCATAGATCAGGAAATACCTGATTCATGAATTCCAGTGTGGTCCAGGAATACGTTATTCACGATATAAAGACAAGAGTTGGTCTTTAGGTGACTCTGATGCAGGTGGCCCGGGAATCACACTTAGAAATACACACCTCAAAATACACCAACTTGGGAATGAAAGACTTTGTTCGAGCCTCGTATCTACTCAGTGACAGGTCCCTCCAAGCATCTGTGTGGATTATAGGGTATCTTTTAAACACTTTTTACAGATCCAGAGCCACTTTTAAGAACATTATCTATAGTATGTATAACTTAGTTAGCATACCATTATCTAATTCTTTTTTCTATGTTTATGATTTAGAAGAAAGCTCAGCATACAAGCTATTGAAGTTCAAGGAAGCTTCCCTTAGTTTTTGCCATGTTATGAATAGCACCAAAAGGATGAGACAGAAAGCATGAGCACATGAGTCAAACCCTTGTTCTCTGACCTATCTGTTCTCCCACAGAATTAATCTGAAAGGGAAAACATCTATTTCCAGAAGTGGGGCAAAGGGAAAATGATAGCCCAAACTCAAGTATTATAATTTGTTCCACTTAGAACTTTTTTGGAATAATTTTTACTTTTTTATGACTTTACTGAATTTAATTTACATACCATAAAATTCATTTTAGGTAAGTGGACATCCCAATGAGTTTTAGTAAATTTTATACAATCGTGCACCACAACCCAGTTCTAAACACTTTGTTCACTTGGAAGTTCTCTTGTACTCATTTGCATTCAATCTGCTCCCAGCCCCAGTGGCAGGCAATCACTGATCTTTCTGTCTCTATAACTTTTCTTTTTCTAGAAATGTGCTGTTAAAGAAATCACATAATAAGTGGTCTTTGTATCTGGCTTTTTCACCTAGCATAATATTTTTGAGGGACATCAATGTTGTTGCACACATCCTGTTTTTTTATTGCTAGGTAGCATTCCACCATATGGAGACTCCACATTTTGTTGATTAATTCACTAGTTGAAGGACATTGAAATGTTTTTATTTTTTTGCTATTTGGAAAAATGCTGCTTGGTCTAACTTATATGTGAAACCTAAAAATGTTGAATATTTTACATAGAGAGAGTAAAAGGTGGTTACCAGGGGTGGGGAGGTGGGGGGATTTGGGAGGATGCTGGTCAAAGAGTGCAAAGTCACAGTGATGTAGAATGAATAAGTCTCGAGATCTAACGTGTAGCGTGATGACTACAGTAACGAACGCTGTACTGAGTACTGGGAATTTGGTAAGAAAGTAGATTTCAGGTGCTCTCATCATACACAAAAAGATTATATGAGGAAATGACATGCTAATGAGCTTGGCTGTCATAAACATTTCACTTGTATACATATATCAAATCATCATGTACGCCTTAAATATATATAGCATTTATTGAGAAAAGAAAGGGGAAAGGAAAGAAGGAAAGGAAAGGAAAGGAAAGGAAAGGAAAGGAAAGGAAAGGAAAGGAAAGGAAAAAAGAGAAATGCAGCTAGAAACATCAGTGTACAAGTCTGTGTGTGGACATTTTTTTTCATTTTTCTTAGGTCAATTTCTAGGACTGGAATTGCAGGGTCATATGGCAAATTTATGTTTAATTTTTTAAGAAAGTGACTAAACCGTTTTCCAAAGTGACTGAACCATTGTGCATTGTCACCAGTGATGTATGAGAGTTTCAGGTGTTCCCTTGCCTCATCAGCAGTTTGTATTATCAGTTGTTTTTTTTTAATTTTTGTCTTTCTAGTCAGTTTGTAGGGCCAACTCCATAGTGTCGTTTTTCGCTGATGGAACGCTATGTTCCGCATCTTTTCTTGTGCTTGTTGCAGCCCGTGTGTCTTCTGTGGTGAAGTGTCTGTTTCAAATCCATTGGCCATTTTTAATTGGGTTGTTTGTCTTAATATTGAGTGTAGAGGTTCTTTACGTATTCTAGATACAATGCCATTATAAAATACGTTATTTGTATAATTTTCTCCCAGGCTGTGGCCTGCCTTTTCATTTTCTTAATGGTGCTTTTTGAAATGCAAAAGTTTTTTTATTTTGATGGAGTCCAATTTGTAAATGTTCTTTTCTTTTCTAGATTGTGTTTTTTGATGTCATCTCTAAGAACTATTTCCCTTGCCCAAGATCACAAAGATATTTTCCTATGTTTTCTTTTAGAAATTTTCTACTTTTAGCTCTTAAGTTTAGGTTTGCATTGGTCTTCATGCCAATACAGCACTGTCTTGATTGCTGGAGGTTTATAGTAAGTCTTGAAGCAAAGTAGTGTACCTTAGTCCTTTTTCAAAATTCTTTTGGCTGTTTCTGTGTTCTTTGTATTTTCATATTAATTTTGGAAATAAATTTCCCAGTTTATACAAACAAAGCTTGCTGGGATTCTGTAGGATTTTGTGTTGAATCTATAAATCAATTTGAGGAGAATTATTATTTAAATAATAACGAGTCCTTCCAATATTGTTATGAAAAGGGTATGGATTTCTATTTATTTAGATCTCCAAGTTCCCTCAACATATTTGGTTGGTTTGAATATCTTTCACTGCTTATGTTAAATTATTCCTAACTATTTTTTATGCTATTATGAATGACACTATTTTCTTAATCTTATTAAGATTTTTGGATTGTTTAGGGGCGCCTGGGTGGCACAGCGGTTAAGCGTCTGCCTTCGGCTCAGGGCGTGATCCTGGCATTATGGGATCGAACCCCACATCGGGCTCCTCCGCTGTAAGCCTGCTTCTTCCTCTCTCACTCCCCCTGCTTGTGTTCGCTCTCTTGCTGGCTGTCTCTATCTCTGTTGAATAAATAAATAAAATCTTTAAAAAAAAAGATTTTTGGATTGTTTAGTATTTCTTCTTGAGCCAGTTTTGATAATTTGTGTCATTCTAGGAATTTTTCCATTTTTTCTTTGTTGTTCAGTTTATTGGCATAAAGTTCTTCATAATATTCCTTATACTATTTTTATTTTTAATTTCTATAGGTTCTACAGTGATTGTAGTATAATGATTTTATTCCGATTTTAATACTTTGTATCTCCCTTTTTTCTTGGTAAATCTTGCTTAAGGTTTATTAAGTTCATTGATCTTTACAAAGAATCAACTTTCAGCATGATTTTATTCTGTTTTTTCTATTTCATTGATTTCCACTCCAATCTTTATTTTGTCTTTTCTTCTATTTACTGTGGATTTTATTTGCTCTTCTTCCTTTATTCCTTACTTCTTAGAAGTTTCAATTGTTGATTTTAAGTCTTTCTTTAGAATATAAGCATTTTAATGCTATGAACTTTCCTCTCAGCACTGCATTAGCTGCATACCATAAATCGTGATATGTTGCATTTTTCTTTCAGTTAAATATACCTTCTGATTTTCTTTGTGATTTCTTATAGACTGAGACATTTACAAATGTGTTAATTTCCAAATAGTTGCAAATTTAAAATTTTTTTTCCGTTGTTGATTTTTAATTTAGTTACACTGTACATGGATACTTTTACATTTATTCAGATTTTTTTTATAGCCTAGAATATGGTCTATCCTGGAGAATGTTCCATGGGTGCTTAAAAGAATCCACTTTGCTGCTGTTGGATAGAGTGTTTTATGAAAGTGTGTATGTTGGGGTGGAAGGTGGGGGAACAAAATGACGAATAAGACATGATTCTTGGCCTTTAAAAGTTGAAATCTTGCGGAGTAGCAGTTCTCAACTCAGGGCAATTTTGTACGCCAGGGGACATTTGGCAATGTGTGGAGACATTTTTGCTTGTCACAGCTGGGGGTGTGCGCTACTGGCATCTAGTGGCTAGATGATCTGCTAACCGTCCTACAATTCACAGGATACCTCCAACAGCAAAGAGTTATCTGGCCCAAAATGTCAATGGTGCCAAGATTTAGAACCCCTGTTGCAGAGGATATAAAGACATTTTTTATAACTTAGAGGTTGACACAGTCATTTTCATGGTATAACAATTACTGCACTGTGGCTGAAATCAATCAACCCCTTAGCAGTTGCCACATCTCTCATGTGTTTATTTGTTTGTCTTTCCCATTAGGCTGTGAACCTCATAAGTGTTGGGATCCACCCAAATCTTTATGGTGGTTAAAAGCAGAGAGAGGATCTGGAGTGAGACAGACTTGGATTTCAATCCTATATCTATATTCATGTTTGACTATGTTTGACTTTGGGCTAGTTATTTGACCTCCTTAAGCCTCAACTTCCTCAGTGGTATAATGTGAATAATGTGCCTCCAATAGAATTACTGGGACAACTAATAAACTAATCAAGGGAGGCAACTGGCACAGTGCTGGCACATACAGACATGACCTTATTATTGTTACTGTTATCTCCAGCATCGAGCCCAGTGCCCTGAAAATATGTGTGAATACATGAATGAGTGACTGAGTCACCATCTCTCACCTTCCTTCCTCCATCATAGGGCACTGGCTCTACAGAGCTATTTTTATGGTTTGAAGACTGCCCCGTCTTACTCCTGGACCAAGGCTTAGTTTCCACAGAGAAGGTCGTGTATGCTCACAGAAGATGGGCAGGAGCCCAACAGGACAAACAAGTGCAAGACAAATACAGACTGACCTCAATTCCATCCTTGAGACCCCTTTCAGCCCCATACGAAATAGTCATATGGGGAGGCAGCAAGGTTCTTGCCCGGAAAAGCTCCATGATGCTGTTCAACTGGCATCGCTCTGCATCATCTTTCCTAGTTTTGCTTCAGAGAAGTAGTTCTTTCTTCTTAATGTCCAGTCCCTGCCATGATATTCTCTACCCCATTCCTGAGTCTTGGACACTTCCTCCCCACTGGGAACCTCTCCCAGATATGCCCACTGTCTGACAGGCAACCCGTTTTGATCAATGATAAAGACTGTTGGACCCCTCCCTAAGCACCTCACCTCCTGTCACCATCTACTTCTGAGAGTTCTGGCAAAGATCACATCTGTGAAGCAATTTGCTCATTTTTAAAGTGGTGAGTAAGGGCAAAGCTTTAACATCCTGATTTCTCCCTGTGTTTGGTTGTAAGGAAGGAGTTTATGGTGAAAGAAAAGACACCTCAAGCTTCTGAATAGCCCCACGGTATATAAAGCAGGATTCACATGGTACCCATGAATCACTAACCAGCCAGGAAGACAACGAGTAAAGATGAAGTTTAGAAGCAAGGAGGGGTCAAGTCCACTTAACACAGAGTGCATGAGTCCATTTCACTATCTGGTTCTCCTTGTGTCCTGAGTTTAGCAAACCTCTCAGGCACAGACAAAATCTGGAGCCATCCCCCTTATTGAAATTGATTTATGGGTCACTGACTGATGTCCTTAATATTCACAACCAAAAAAAAACCAAACAAACAAACCATTATTGCCTTTATGGAGTTTCTCTCTATATTTATCTAGAAACTTGCCTTCCCTAATGACAGTATACATCAGAGATCAAGGCTAAGTAAGAACAAAGTGCTCTGAACCTAAAGAAGATAAAGATAAGAGCAGCAGAGAGCATTAAGGACAGAGTGGTGCTCTTATTTTCCAAAAATCATGAAAAGAATTTCCATTTTCTGTTGTTTTAACATTATAATTTAGAACAAGTAGTTCTACTTTGTTAACTCCAAACATAACAAGGAAAATAGTAAAAACTAACAGTTTTTCTAAAAACTAACATTTTTGAATGTTGAATACATACTGGATACTTTTCTAAATCCTTTACACGTATAAATTAAATTTATTCACTCATTTAACAAATATTTTTTGACCATGTATTAAGGGCCAGGCCCTGTGTCATGTTCTGGGAGTATAGCAATGAATAACGTCCTCGAAGATCTCTGTCTTCATGGACTGTCCACTCCCTTGGGGAAGTCAATATACAGGTAACCTACACAGTATGTTAACGGCAGAAATCAGTGCTATTGAGACAAATAAATCTGGGCAGAGGGATAGAGAAAATTAGGTGTGGAGTGCTACAATTTTCAATCAAGTGTTCAGTGAATGCTTCACTGCAAAGCTGTCATTTGACCAAAAACGTAAAGGAAATCTCACAATTAATAAGACCAAATCCAAATAGTGTCACTGTAGGGTGTTCTTGCTTGTTTGTATGTTTTTTACTGAACCTTGGACCAACACCCTGAGCTCCTAGGAAATCTGTATGAAGCTCCACATTGTGTAAAATGTTTGAGGCATGGCCAGGCACCGAGCAAGCAAGCATGAAGTCGGTCACGCAGTCCCTGGTCCCATTTTGTGAGGATCTAAGAACTGCTGATTTTCCAGGCTACTTGGCAGAGCCAGAGGTGAGCCTCTAAGGGGATGTTGGCATCATGGGCATCTGGAGGGGTTTTCTGTAGACCCATCTTCCCCAGATGGAGCACAATGTGTCTCCCCTTCCTGTAATTGCCCTATTCCCCAGAATTGGAATTTCTTACTGCTAGATCTGGACGCTAATCATCAGAGAGCCTCCTTGATGTGAGGAAAAAAAAAAACAAAAAACGAAGGCACCAGGCCTTCCAAGGATCCAGGGAGCCCCAGTCCCTGAGCCCGTGAACTGCTTATGACTTTGCTTTGGCCACTTCGTCTGCCTTCAACCTAGGCTCTTGTTTTCCAAGTTCTTTCAGACTCCTTCCCCAAGTTTCTCAGCTATGTCCCCTCCAGCACCTCCTCACTGACTGCCCCAAGCAAAACCAGCTTTGACAGATGTGCATCAGTCATGGTTACCTCAGTTTGACTTTCAATCTAAGGGTCCTCTCTCCCTTATAGCTAATTGTGTTTTAAGACTTATTTTTAACTCTGTGAGTGTAATTTTAAGTATCAAGGGGCCAATAGGCAAGTGAGGCCCTTGGGCAGCTTTTAGAATATTTCATGTGGTGGATCACATTGGCATTTTGTCTTCTTTGATGTGCATGATGGGATTGTTTCTCTATCATGATACAAAGGAAGACCCCAGTGTCCTGATCCTTTGCATGTGAGTTGGACAGAAGTGCTGGAAATGCCCCTGTTTGCAAAGGGACTAATTGGTGCTTTGTGGATTCACTTCTAGGTTTCTCCTATAGCTCTGTGAGTCAGGGTCAAATTCAGTTTTTCTCAGCCTTTCCACCAATGACGAATCTTTAAATAAATGTTCCCCATTCTCTATTATTTAAAAGATTTTGCCTCTCAAACATTTTTTTCAGTAATAATCATAGTGTATGTTCCTGGTATGGAGTATATATTCGGTAAGTAGCTCAGTATAATGGATAGCTCTTATTTTTTGTCTTTTTGGCCCCTTTCTTTCTGGGAATTACTCCATCTTATATGAGACGTAGTCAACAATAGGGTTCACTTCTCTCACCCCAGGCTGGCCAACTGAGTACCTGATCCTTCTGGTCCAATAACTGATTTGGAGAGGTTATTTAACTCAATGCTGACAAATCAGAGCAATCCCCAGGAAGCTGTTGGAATTGTTAGGTATGCTTTCTTTTCTGGGATGACTAGTGGTAATAATCGTGCAAGTCAAGAGCTGCCAGTGATCACCCTTGCTATCAACTTGCCTGAGAGTAAAACCAACAACCAACACAGACAGATAAAGAGAGGGGAATGGTGACCAAATATTCCAGTTTTCCCAAAACTAAGGGATTTTCCAAGATGGGGGACTTTCAGTGTCCTACAGTAACCAGAATGGTTGGTCACCCTAGGCTAGAGCCCTAATGATATCATTTGAACACCTGGGTTTTGATGGGTCTGAAGACAGTCTATCTTTGTGCTGCTTAGTCATGGAAATCAATAAATTAACTTCTTTCCTTTAGCAAGTCAGATGAGGTTTCTAGCACTTACAGTTTCTTGCTTCCCAAATAAAAGTGAAATTGCTATTAACCTGTGTTGTTTCATTACAATTTCCATTAGATACAGTCACAAAAGCTCAATGACCACCATTATTTTTAAACTGATGGGACCCTAAAAACTCAGAGTACCCAAATTGGAAACCACTGACATGATTCCATCTTCTCCTTTTATAGATGCTGAATGTAAGTTTTATTCTACCACTGATTCTTATAGTTTAAGTTTCACATTTACTTCCCTGTAGAAGGAAGGAAGGAAGGAAGGAAGGAAGGAAGGAAGGAAGGAAGGGAATTGAGGGAGGGAGGAAGGTAGGAGGGAGGGAGGGGAGGGAGAAAGAATTGAATAAACTTTCCATAAAAATCTGAGAAAGGAAGACCAAAGTATTTTGGAAGAAGGATTTTAGAAATAGAAATGGACTGGTAATAATTCAACCTTTCCTTCAGAATAAACGTGTATGGACTTTTCACCCAATAATTCAACAAACATAACTCCATGCAAGGTACAGTGCATACGGCAAATAGTTCAATGGATGCCCAGTGTCCTGGGGAGTCCAGCTGAAAGCAAGTAAGTCAGGGAGGGATTTGAGAAATGCAGGCTCCACCCGAGGGCATTACCACCATTTTATTGTTCTTCTATCTCTTTCATTATTGCTAAGCACTGCTAGTTATCTGGCTATTTCCCTAGGTAGGGCAAATATTCCAACAGATGTGAACCATGATAACCATTACTTACAAAGGAGAAATAGAACATCCTCACCATAGTGGGAGATTTTAATGCATATACTTTGATAACAAATAGAAGAAGCAGACAAAAATTTGGTATGGATATAGAAGTTTGAATAAAATAATGAATAAACTTGACCTCATTGAAGTGTATAGTATACGGTACCAGATAGCCGCAGAACACACATTCTTCTGAAACATACACGGAATGTTTACCATATGTTGTTAGGTCATAAAGCAAGCCTCAAGAAATTTCAAATGGTTGAACTAATATAGAATATATTATCTGAGCACCGTGGAAGTAAGGTTGTAAAAATCTTTTTAAAAGAAAAAAGAAAAGGAATAAAAGATAAAATGCCCAACTTCTTGGAAATCGAACAATAGTTTCTAAATAACATATGAAACAAATAGAAATTAGAAAATAGTTTTAATGGAAGGATAATAAAAGCAATATGCATCAAAACTTTCAAGATGTAGCTAAAAAGAGTGTTTAGGGAAATATATTATCTTAATGAGTATTATAGAATATAAGAATGGCTAAAGCAGTGATCTAAGTTTTCATATAAGAAAGCTGGAAAAAAAAATTAAACCCAAAGAAAGTAGAAAGGAGGAAATTTTAAAAAATTAAAGAATTAGAAAGTAAAAGTACAAGCCACTATGGAAAACAGTGTGGAGGTCCCTTAAAAAGTTAAAAATTGAACTACCCTATGACCCAGCCATTGCACTACTGGGTGTTTACCCCAAAGATACAGACGTAGTAAAGAGAAGGGCCATAGGCACCCCAATGTTCATAGCTGCATTGTCCACAATAGCCAAATCATGGAAGGAGCCGAGATGCCCTTCAACAGATGACTGGATTAAGAAGCTGTGGTCCATATATACAATGGAATATTACTCAGCTATCAGAAAGAACGAATTCTCAACATTTGCTGCAACATGGACGGCACTGGAGGAGATAATGCTAAGTGAAATAAGTCAATCAGAGAAAGACAATTATCATATGATTTCTCTCATCTATGGAACATTAGAACTAGGATGATCGGTAGGGGAAGAAAGGGATAAAGAAAAGGGGGGTAATCAGAAGGGGGAATGAAACATGAGAGACTATGGACTATGAGAAACAAACTGAAGACTTCAGAGGGGAGGGGGTGGGGGAAGGGGATAGACTGGTGATGGGTAGTAAGGAGGGCACGTATTGCATGGTGCACTGGGTGTTATACGCAACTAATGAAGCATCAAACTTTACATCGGAATCTGGGGATGTATTGTATGGTGATTAATATAATATAATAAAATAAAATAAAAAAATAAAAAATAAAAAAAGAAAGTAAAAGTACAGTAGAGAAAATTAACACGGTCAAATGTTGATTTTAAAAAGATTAACAAATTGATAAATTTCTAGCAAACTAATTAAGAAAGTAAGAGAAAAAGCACAAATTATGAAATTGGGACTGAAAAGGGGGACATCACTACAGACATTAGAAAGACAATTACATTATCTTATGAACCGCTCTGTTTACATAAATTTGACAATATGATGGACAAATTTATTGAAAAACACAAGTTAGAAAAACTAACAGAAGAATAAATTAAAAATCTAAACAATCCTATGCAATAAAATTGAATCAATTATAAAAGTCCTTCTTTCTCATTAAGAGAACTTTGTTTTAACCTAAGTTGGTTCACCAGTTTTTGCTTCCAAATAATAAGTAGCAAACAAATCTAATCTAATCTTACAGAAACTCTTCTAGAGAATAGAAAAAGAAAAAATAATTCTCACCTGTTTTTAGGAGTTCAGAATAACCGTAGACCCAAAATCTGACAATGAATTTATAACAATGGAAAATCACAGACTACTCTCTCTCCTAGACATAACTGGAAAAATTCTGAACAAAACATTATCTATTAGAATCTAATATTGTATAATAAGGATAATACACTATCACCAAATTGGGTTTATTGCAAGAATACATGTGTAGTTTAACATTTGAATATGAATCCATATAACTTACACACTGATTTAAAAAAAAAAGGAGGAAATCACATGTTCATTTTAAAGATACAGAAAAGACTGATAAAGGTAAGACCAATTCATGATAAGAAAAAATCCTCAGCACACCAGGAATAAAATGAAATTTTCCCAATTTATAAAGAATACCTAAAAAGCCAACAGTAAACAACATAACCAATGGAGTTACATTGAAAGCTTTCCCCATGAAATCAGGAATGAGACAAAGATGTTACCAAATTTCTACCCAACACTACAGGAAAGGGCTATAGCCACTGCAGGTGAATTTCTATATGCTCGCCTCCAAGAAATAAAAGATGAAGCTTAAAAAAATCACCACTAACAATAGCATAAACAAAATCAAGTACCTATAAATCAATCTAATAACAGGTATTTAAGACTTCTACATTAAAACTTATAAAACTTTATTGAGAGAATCAAAGAAGACATAAATGAAGGAATATAACTTACTCATGAACTGACTCTATATTGTAGACATGTCAGTTCTCCTCAGATAGATCTATAGATTGAATATAATCCCAAATCAAACATCAAATTAATTCTGAAATTTATGTGGAAATACACTGGGCCGAGAATAAACAAGGCAATCTTAGAGAAAGAGAATGAAGATGGAGCCTTACCCTACCAAATATTGAGACCTATTTTTTAAACAAAGTGGTAATGGTAGGAGGGTAGCAGAGACCAAGGGTAGAGAATAGAAAATCTAGAAATAGTCCCATATATAATTGTCCAAAGATGACAAAGATGTTACTACAATGCCAAGAGGGAAAAGATGGTCCTTTCAAAGAGTCATGCCACATAACAAAGTCATTAGAGAACCAGATACATGGATACAAGTAAATCTTTCTCCAACTACAGACAAAAATCAGTTCCAGATAAATTTTTAGATCAAAATATGAAAAGGTAAACAATAAAGCTTTTAGAAGGAAACAGAATATAATGTCTTCATGATGTTGGGTGAGCAAAGATTTCTCAAATATGGTATAAAACTGCTAATCATAGAAGAATGTTTAAGTCAAAATACCTTAAAATTAATAACTTGTTCAAAAAAGACACCATGAAAAGTGCAGGAGACAAGCCACCGAGTGGTAGAAGGATTTGATATACACACATACACAAATACTTCTTTTTTTATATGTAACAAGACTGCGTATCCAGGAAATATCCACATCCCCATATCTGGGCCTAACAGAAACCTCCTATCCAGAAAAAAGGACTGGTTTATACAAATTAATTTTTAAAAGACAAATTTTAAAAAATCAAATAGGCAAATGACTTGAATAGGCTATTCTTAAGATATCAAGGTGGTTAATAAAGACATGAAAATGTGTTCAATACCATTCGTCATCAAAGAAATGTAATTAACATAGCCAAGTGACTCACCCACATATCCATCACCAGGGAGGGCTCCCTGAGCAGCGAGCAGCTCATGCAGTCACAGAGGGCTCCCCTTAAAAGGACCCTGCACTTGATTTAAAGCTTTGCTGTTGCTGTCTTGAAATTTCTAATAATTTTAAATAAGGAGTTCCACATTTTTATATTGCACTGGTTTCCACACATTGTATAGCCAGTCTTGCCCTCTATAATGGCTAAAATCAAAAGACAGACATCGGTGAGGATGTAGAGTGACTAGAAAGCTCATATATGTCTAGCAAGTGTAGAAAGTGCTTCAATTTCTTTGGAAAACAGTTGAACAATGTCTGTAAAAGGAAACACAGGTATCACATGTAAGCCAGCACTTCCACTCATAGCTGTGTCTCCAACAATATGTGTGCTTATGCTCACCAAAAGATACGCCCAGGAAGAGTCATTGTGGCACTGTTCGCTATAGCCCCAAACTGGAAACAACCCACTGTCAATCAATAGTAAAATGGATACGTGCACTTTGGTGTTTGTATATAGAATACCATACATCACTGAGACAACACAATAATATGAATGAATCTCACAACAAAAATCCCAGTGAAAGAAGCCAAACACTCACACAAAGTATACAGTGTATGATTCCAATTATAAAAATTTCCAAAAGACGCAAAAATAGATCGATTGCTTTTAAAAGTCAAAACACTGGTGAGCGGAAGAAGTCAGAAGAGGACTCGGGGAGGATTGCTGGGTGCAGCAGTGCTTCCTCATCTGGGTACTGATTACATGGGACTGTCCACTTGGTGAGGTTTCATTGATCTGTTCAGTGGATTTGTGCACTTTCTGGTATATATGAATGTTGTAACTCAGCAAGTGGTTTTGTTTTGTTTTGTTTTGTTTTGTTTTGTTTTGTTTTGTTTTGTTTTGTTTTTTTAAGGCCGAACACTTGCAAATTGTAGGGACCCAGGGCAGGCTGCCCTCAAATGCACTGCAGTGACATATGGATTATTTTGAATTGAAGCTACTTGGGAAAGAACAGGTGTAGGGACACTTAGGTCCCCTCCGGTCTCCCCCAAAAGCAGCAAACAAATCTCCATATGCAAAATACCTTCTCTGTACTAAGAAGCAAAAAGACATCCTCACAACCAGAGATAGTGACTTGGAAGTCCAGAAAGCTATAACATAAACCCAGTTACTCTTAGATTAATCTCCTATGTCAGCTCAAATTCCGCTTGGAATTCCTTACTAATTAAAGCTCCCAAACACCTGCCTTCCTTATCCTGTACATTTCTCACAGATCTCTCGTTTCTTCACCTAAAATGTCTAAAAAACTGCCTGCCTTTGTTACTTCTTTGGGTCTCAATTCGATTAGTGGACCTTGGTGTGTATGTAATTCAACTTTGGGGTTTTTTTCTCCCATAAACTTGTCTCCTGTAATTCTTAGCCCAGCTAGAAGACCATGAGTGTAGAGAAAGAATTCTCCCTCCCTGACAAAATCAAATGCTTTGTTTTCACAATCATTTTCTCTGCCATACACCTAATTTAGAAGACAAAATCTGAACATTCAATCTCGGGCCTCTGCCTTCCCAGGTTCTTTGATCTCGGCCAAGTTATTTACACTCTCTGTGCCTGAGTTTCCCAGTCAGTAAAATGGAGATAATAATAGAGCTCTTCTCAGAAGGTCGTTGAGGAGATGACATGAGGTCACAGGTGGAAAGTGGTGAGAACAATGGCAGGCACTTAGGGAAGTCTCAACAAATGTAAGTTGTTGCTGTTTCTGTCCATTTCGGCCCAACCCTCTTCAGACAACAGATGGCTGGTGCTTGGGGAAGTAGAAATAAGAAATCATAATGTATTTTTAAAAATCATCTTGCTATACATCCTTAGAATCCAAGACTTGATTTTTATGAAGTCTTCTTAGCCTTTGAGCTTTGGAGATATAAACATTCAAATGGAGAAGAAAATAGGAGCCCCGATGCTTGTGCCTTGGGGGAGGTTCCTCCACAATCAATCAATCAGTAGGGTCCTAACCGACTAAATCCCAGATTAGAATGAAACGTGCTTTCCCATGGTCTCGTCTTCAGAAAGATGGCCCGAAGTAGGCAATTTAGAGGGAAGAAGCTCTCTTGTCCTTGGTGTAAATGCTTCCTCAACGCAGTATTTTGTTGGGGTAATTCTGCCCCTGGGATCTCTCCCTTTCTCTGCTCTACCTTTTGGGAATTCCAATACCTTAAAAGCCAGCTCTGTTCTTCTCTTCTTGGACATCTGCCAAGCTCATCTCCCAACATTGAAGAGTATTATGAAAGTTAAGCTGCCTGAAGAGGAGTAATAATTCTGTCCTACCTATATGGCTTAGGGTCAGTACCGCCTTTATAAATTTGTGTGCTTTTTTTGGCAGTTACCAAATACTTTTTCTGGCCGCCATGACTTTACCCCTGTGTTAGCACTTCATTCAGCTATTTATCCAGTTTAGTGGAGTTGGCTGAGGAACTGTGCCAAAAATTGTTATTAGGAGGCTAATCTTATTTACCCCTAAGCAACTAAAGGATTCTCAAAGTGGCTCTCTCTCTGAATTTTTTTAAGCCTTCAGAAAAGTCTCATTTTTCCTTCTCTTGTTGAAGCAAGATAAGGAAACAGAGTTCCAAAGCAGTGAAGTCACTCGGAGTTGACAATGGGGCCAGAACTAGAATCCGCCATAGCTCTCCGCAGCTCTCAGATTTTAAGATCTGAATTTAAGTGAAAAAACAATTATGAAGTGAATGCGGAGGTGAGAGTCAGCGGTCTGTCTTTACTGCGAATCACACAGGAGTGATTTTTTGTGCGCAATGCCGCAGTATGTCCTATCCAGGCGAGGGGACGCAGGTCCCTCTGGACTCCCCTGGGTGCAGCCTGGATGAGGCAGGCAGACCGTCACTGGCCTGACAAAGGAAGAGTCCTCCCTAAGGTGCTTTAAACACCAACATCATATCCTTTCATTTGAATCCATCTTCAAAAGCTGGTTAATAAAGACTGTTGAGCTTCAGGGGTCAGACTGGAGTTGTGTGAGATTCCTTGGGCCTGCCAACAAGACGCTCTTAATAATTCCAGTAATTTGATGAGCATGCCCGAGGGGCTCTGGGCTGCTGGAGTCAATATCTACAAGGGGTGGAGAGGGAGCGTGTCTCTCGCCAGCATGGTGCATTGATGTCATGCCAGCTCTGGTGACTCAATTTCTCTACATCACGGTACTTTCCTTTTTTTCCCTCCTGAGAGGTCTGAGACTTTCCTTTCCTTATTCATCCCCACTTCTTTCTGTATTAAAAAATGTCCAAAAGGTTCTCTTGATATTTGTTTCTACTCCAATCAGCAAAGATTTCAAATCCAAAAGAGTGTAGATTTCCTTGAAACTGAGGGGAAATAAAGCTCATCTTTGGAACCATCCCTCCTCCCTGTCCGTAGATGGGTTAGAATGAGGAATGTTGGTCCTGTTTTGTCGTCTGGAATATCATTCCGTGCAATGGGGGAGAACTCATCAACTAAATCCACATAGAGAGCCAACAGGTGTCCTAGAGCACAGGCTCGAAGGCAGATTAAACCTTGATTTATTACAAAATGTGTAACTTTCAGCAAGCACTGAACATCCTGTAGTCTCTGTTTTCTCATCTGTAAAATAGATCTACTATTATTACTACTACTAATAATATACTTGCTTCATAGAGTTATTGTAAGGAATAAATGAGGTCATGGATATAAGGCAAATGAGTGAATGCTGCCACTTTGTAAGCATCTGTGTAATGTAACTTTTACAGAGTAATTGTTAATTCTTCCTGAGATGGTTGGGTGGGAAAGGAATAGAAATGTTTCCATCTTACAGGGGCAGAGTAGACTGTGTTAGAGGAAAGTGCTTTCCATTAAGGAGCCCATGTAGCCTCCGATGAGGAGAAAAAGCTCACTCTTCAGATTCTTTATTCTTTTTTCTTTGACATAGAGCCAAAACCTGTCTGGAGCTTTATCCCCCTGCTCATGCCAGCTCCAACATAAGTCCCCAAGGGCCCAACTCAACCACTTTTCAGCTCTGAAGCCAGATCACGTTCCCCGTTTCCACTTTTTAAATGCCCAGAGAGACAACTTCTGCTCTTATTTTTCCTAGGAATTGGCAAGACCTGATTCTACACGGCCCTGCCATGATGAAGGGCATTTGCCTATGGATTCAGGAGCCCGATGTCCTTCTCAGAGTCAGTATAGCACAGTGTCTAGAAGCTGGATGTGACAGTGTGCCATGTGTCGTGGCATTTCCACGACATTTTAGGGTATGCGTATAGTCCGGGATTAATTAGTACTAGCACCCATTTCTACTCTCAAATCTGTCCCAATCTGAGTTTTTAAATATGATATCACCTTGACTCTAGAGTCAGAATGTGCAGACTCAAATCCTAGATCCACTACATACCATCTGCATGGCAAGTTACTCCACGGTGCCTCAGTTTCCCCGCTGTAAAATGGAGATGATGATAATAACAGGAGCTACCCTTGACACTGTCATGAGATTTAAATGTGTTAACACTGATAAAATGCTCAGAATTGCACCTGTCACACGCTATGCACTATGTCGGGGTGAGGCACTGTTAATCTCTTACCGGTGAAACACTGGATACCCCAGCCCCATTTAAAAATTTATTAAATGAGAAGTGTGACTTCTGCTGTCCTTATATTATAGAGTCCTTTAGGGGTCAGAGGAAATATTGTAGTTAAAACATATGAAGCAATTTATGATTCATGGCATTATTGTTTTTCTGGGAGTTTGAATAACACCAGAAGCAACAGAGCATGAAAGAAAGAGCACTGAACACATTGTCCGTTGCTGTGGATCCCTTTCCCGTGTTCCTTTTTTTCAAATTACTCTAAGTTTTTTAATAGATAGGACATTTAAAAATTCTATTGATGTCCACATCCCACACCCATTCTTCTGTCATTCCTAGACATCATGCCAGCGTCTTCATCTTTTCACAAGTGTGTATTTTTGTGAAATATGTAGTTTTGTGTGGTTCTGTGTTTTTTATGTTCATTGGTTATATATGACACTATTTCTTAATATTTTCCTGTGGCACTGTATTTTTAAGGTTCATCCATACTTTTATGTGAATGCGTAATTTTTTGCATGTGACCCTTGCTTAATACCCAACGGTGTGGGCCATGTTTTATCAGTGATGGACACTAGGCTGCCCCCCAACTCTCTGCCACCATGAACAGCACTGCAATGAACAATTAGCTCACCGATCCCTGTATTAGTCAGTTTTGCTGCTACAATAAAAGCAAAACAAAATACCTCAGTGGCTTACAACCACAAAGGTTCCTTTCTCAGTCACGCCACATGTTCCAGCTGCTGGCAACAGGCTCCTTCCTGTTCCATGTACCTTCATTGCAGCATCCAGGCTGAAGGAACAGCCCTTATTTGGGACAAGTCCTCCTGGCAGAGAAAAACAGAGCAAGAGAGTTGGAGGACACAAACAACTGCATTTGAAGCTTCTGCTCCAACTGGTGTACAGAACTCCCACTCCTGTTTCATTGGCCAAAGCAAGTCACAGGACTGAGCCTGTCCATCCCACCCCATCCCCACCCCCAGGCTGAGAAGTACAGCATTGTACTAAAAATCATTTGGATATGGGTGGAAGTCCTTTTATGGGGAAAGGGGAACAAATAATTGCAAACAATAATAAAATCTACCCCTCTTAGAGCTCAGTAAGAATGTCTTTGGGATTTAGGCCTAGGAGCGGGATTGCTGGGTGATAGGGGATGCATGCATATTCTCAATTTCATTAAATAACCCAGATTAGTGCAGATACATTCTCATTAGTATACATCAGTGCCTGTGGGTCCCTTTACCCCTGTACCTAAATGACACTTGGCATTTTATAGTTTTCTAATTTTTCAGTCAATAGGTTAAAGGGGCATCTTATTGCTTTAACTTTCATGACCAACTATTCATGATTTTGAGCATTTCTTCATTTATCTATTACTTCGTAAGGTTTCTTCCTCTTGATTTATCTATTAGGTTTTCTTTTCCCATTTTCCTACAAGGGCTGCTTTCCTTTTCTAGTTGGGTAGCAGGAAATCATATGTGCTATCTAGAAATCATACGTGCCTTTTCAATTTGAGACATTACAACAATCTTTATCTTTCCTGTCATCTGTCTAGTGACTTTGTCCATATGTTCTTTGTTGAAAAGTAGTCCTTATTTTTGTTCATGAAGGCTTTTTCTTCCTCTAGGTCACAAAAATGGTTCACTTTTTTTTTCTCTAACATTTGGTATTTTATCTTTCACATTTAGAACTTTAAGTCACCTGGAACCTTCTTAAGTAGGGATCCTGTTCTATTTTTCTCCAAATAGTATACAAGTTTCCTCTACTCCATATACTAAACAATCTGGTCTTTCCCTACAGAATTGCAATGACTCCTGTGTCATATATTTCTTAGGGTCTGTATACACGTGGGTCTGACTCTCCTCTCAGCAATGATTTTCCAAACTATCTATTCTTGTGCCGACACCAACAACTTTTTATTACTATCACCTTGTAATATGTCTTCATGACTGCTAAAGCAATTCTCCCCTCTTTTTCTTTCCTAAAGTTAACTTAGCTATCCATGGATCTCTCTTTCTCCAAGGGCATTTTAGAATTCATTTCTCAAGTTCCTCAAAAAACCCAACTGGTCTCTGATGGCCTTTAACTTATGAATTACCCCGGTAATAATGATTACCATTCTAATGGGAAATTGCCCATTCAAGAGCATAGAATATCTCCATTCCCCACTTACCCAGATCAGTTTTTAGATTTTTCCTTAGAATTTTAAAGTTTTCTCCATAGATGGCACATATATTCTAGGTTACATAATTTCTGGATCCCCTAAGATTTTTGTGGCTTTTTGGTAGGTACCTTAATCTGGATGAGACCGGGGTTCTAGATTCTGCTCTGGCATTGATTATGCTGTGTCATTTTAGGCAAGCCAGTCCCTGCTTCTTGATATCAGTGCTCTCATTCATTAAAAGATTCGATTGAAGTTGTTGGTCCCCAAGGTACCACAGATAATACTAACAATGACAAACCCAGATTCAAATCTCAAAACGTGCCAGTCCTTGCACATGTGTGGTGCTTAGCCTGCCTGATACATGTAGGCACTGAACGTTCGTGAGCACCCACTATTATCATGCCTACACAAAACGGAAGAAGTGGACGCTCAGAGAGCTGAAGTCACTTTCCCAGGCTCACTCAGCTAGTAAGCGGCTGGTTTGGGGCACAGGAAGCACTAAACCCCACAGATGGAACTCCGTGGAATCAATGATATGCTTTACCTCATCAGCCTTCCAGCCTCTGAGGATTTGAGCTACCCGCTCAGAAACACGCCTGTCAATGAGCTGGATATCTCGACTGCCAGAGCTCGTGCCTTCTGGTTCCCCAGTACCACAGGCCATGAATAATGTCCAGGGTATCATCGTGTGCATGGCTTAGGGTTACCGTATGCTCCAGCCGCGTGCATTTGCTCTTGCAGAAGATCATTTTTCCTAGAAGTCCCGTGTGTTCCTGGACGCCACCGGCTGATAGTGGAGTCAGATAACAGCCCAGGAAGGCAGCTCGGGTTTGCAGGACAGGAAGTGGGTGCCATCCAGCCAGCTGGGTGAGAATCAATGCCTCTGTCACACTGCCCATGGAGACGGAGATGGGGACAGCGGGAGTCTCCCCGGAAGCCATACTTCTCTCCCCAGCAGCCAGGGCACTGAGCCCTAAAGCCCGTGAACCCCAGCCTGCAGCCGGGTATGAGAAGAGCATGGGGCGAGAGCCTCCTGCTGGGTGGTCCTGCTTCCAAATTATAGCCCCCGGGGCAAGACCGTTCCAGCTGCAAGACATAAGAACCTAACTCAAACCAGCTTAATAAAAACTAGCTTCAACCAGTTTAAATAAAAACAGAACTGTGATTAGCTTAAGTGAGTGTTGGTGGTTTTAGGTCCATTCGATCCGGGATGTTAGAATGATTTCACCGGCCTCTCCTGCATCCCACAGTCCCATTTGCAGGCAAACTCTCTCTGCAGGGGGAAGATGTGGCTACTAGCAGCTCTCCAGGTTCACATCTAACTTAGGCTTACTCAGCATCCGTAGCAATCCCCCCGTAAAGGATGCTCATTGTTCTTGGGTCGAGGTCCACCTTCAGGAAATGGAAGGTGGGGCCATGGCACTGGCAGACCTGCATAGTGAAAGGAGCTTTTCCCCAATTCGCACTATTCTCCATAGAGCCAGTGGGCACGCAGAGCCCTAGGGGACTCCATGACGTGTTCTGTATCATTTCCTGCCACCCCCGTCCGCCTGCCATCCCTCCTGTGTTCCAGACACCAGATCACGGGCTACTCAAATCATGGAACATCTTTTCCCTCACATCTCCGGGCCCCTGTGGTACTGTTCCTCTTCCTGAATGCCTTTCTTTTACAGTGTGGTTAGCTGCTTCCCAGAACTTTCTCTGACCCTCCTAGGCAAATCAAGTAGCTTCCTACTTAGGAAGGAATAGGAATAGGAATCTCTTGATCGTTTTGTGTAGTAGTCAGAATTTTGGAGAAGGTCAGACCTGAGGTGACTGAGAGCAGGAATTAATTCCTGTCCTCCTGGTCTTTGTATGGGTACGCGTGGCTCTCTGGCAGGTAATGTCGGTTCGCCTATTACCCACCCCTCCCCCTTGCTCCTGAGCCCTGACTTGGAGCACTTTGTACCCAGCAACGTGCTGACTCTCCCAGCGTTCCCTGCGGCCAGCGAAGGACACGTGACACAGTTTCTGGCCCAGGAGATCTGCTGGGGGGCATCTTCGGGGGTGGGGAGCAGTCTCCGAAATCGCGTCTGTTACCTTGTTAAAAGGGATGAGATGAGGTTGCCCCACTGTCTCCTCCTCCTTTCCTGTTTTGTTCAGATACTCGGGACCGTAGCAGCCATCTTGCAAAAAAGAAGAAAAGGACAAAAGAATGGCCTCGACAGTCTTGACATGACTGAAGTTTTGAACCAATGCCTGCAACGTCCTTCCTTGGGATGTTAGGTCAGGAGAGTTTCTTCCCAGCTCCGCGGTCTGGCCTCCATGTGGAAGACCTCAGGCTGTGTAATAGTCTCGGTTTTGTGAAAGTCACTGTGGAATAGGGAGTTAGGCTCGTGGCACCCAATCTGGAGAAACTGTGCGGCGCCGAAAAGCACATACATCTCCTTAGTAAGTCACTGTGATTATTTAAGAATGAAACTATTTTTTCCCTTTCAATGTATATTATTTTTTCAAACAGCTGCTGGGTTGTGGTGTGCTTATTAAATGCTTATTAAGTTGCGTGGACCCAACTGCTTAGCAGTTTCACTGTGAGATAGTTCTCTAGGCTTAGGGCGCTGGAGAGTTTACCGAGACACTAAGGGTCCCTTTCGTGGAAAAGTCTGGGAATCTCTGACCTACGAAAGAAATGAATGAACATAAAGGGAGGGTTACATGTGCAAAGTGGAGTGAGGAGCTCATCTGAAGAAGAGTAGAGGAATTCTCTTCCATTCTTCCTCTTAAAAAGGAGGGTCCTCTTCTTTATAAAGGAATCCTGGACATTCTCTTTTTTTTAAATGCCAGATCACAACTGTCATATTAGTTGCCATTGTGTTTATGGGACCGTGGGCTTGGGCTGCAGTTTCCGTGTTGAAAAAGTTTTCTGGCTTCCTCAGTGCCTCCCTTCCCCTGCTCTCGTAGCTCTCTGAGAAGCCCGCCTCCTGCAGGAAGCCCCCTGTGATTATGAGGAAGCCATGTGATTTTGCACCTTCCTCCTTATCTTGTCAAACCCAGGAACACGGGCCCTCTGCCTGGGCAGGAGTGATAATCTGATGGGCTCAGGTGCAGTTGCTGACCTCGACTCTTACAGTGACGGCATGTTTTCCATCTCCCCAGCATAGATGTCTTTGTTTCAGACTGTAAACTCTTGGGTGAGTGCTCGAATCAGCAGAAAGCCAAGCTCATTTTAAAAACTTCATCAACAATCTATTAGGAACCTACTCTGTGTCAAGCCTATCTTTTGTGATGACTAGTTCGCCTTCTCTTGGCCGCCAGGGCCATCCTATGGGCTGTGCGTGCCGTGCCCCGCACCTCTCCAGGGGTGTGATTCACACCGACAGCCAAGGCAATGCTCTGTCCTGGCAGGTGCCATCGTGGCAACCCTGTTGGAAACGCTTGCTATTCGATTTTCTAATGAATATGAGATAATTAAAGACCACTGAACACAGCAATTTAACGCTTAAGCTTTGGTTCCAAAGCCCAGCTCAGTCACTTACCCTCCATGTCACTCAGTGCTCTGAGCTGCTTGTTCCTCACAGGCAGAACAGGAATCCTGGAGCATCAAAGGATTACAGAGAGGATTAAATCAAGTAACATCTGTGCAACAAGCTCTCAGCACCGTAGTTGGCACCAGAAAGGACTTGATAAACGTTACCGATTACTATCCTCAATATTAGCATATATTCGACAAAGGAAATGTGCTCAGGATCTTGCATGGGCAAGACCAGTCAAGACAGCAGCATAACCTTCCGCCTCATTAGGAGGAGTCTGTCTAGCCACGGCCTCATCCCCAGCCTACTCCAGGGCCTGGCATGCAGTAGGTGGTCCATAAATGTTTGCAGAGTGAATTTATTAACTCTTACCTCTTCATCATTCTTTCTAGGTTTCAGAACCTCATCATACCTGAGCTTGAATCCAAGTCTCGTGGTCATCGTGACAAGAGGAAAATAAGAAGGGCCTATGGCTGGGGAGGTATTGCCAGCTTTGGGGCACTGGGCTTTGTGTGATTACGTCACTTAATACCCAGCACCTCATTTTGACCCCGTATTATGGGTAAGAGACTTCGAGAGGCTGAGTGACTTCTTGCTCAAGGTCACCCAGCAGGAAGTGACTGAAATAACCAATGACTGGACAGGAATAGTATTCACCGTTGGGTAAATCCTCATTCAAACCCAGCTACATGGCAGGTGAGCTAAGGCCTGGGACGCAGAGGTTTCCGGGGGGCAGGGGGCAAACACACCTCCTGAGGGAGCAGGTGAGCTGTCCGTTTTTCTGGACCACGTGGTCCTGCTGGAGCTTTCTGCTGGAACGTTCTCTGGCAAACGTGTGGAGGAACTGGTGCACAGAAACACGTTGTCAGGGGAGCAGATTAGCTCCTGTCCCTACCCCCAGAAGAGTCAGATTTATCATTTTCTTGATTTATCATTTGTTCTCATCTTTCCATGGTGGTTTTTTAACTATATCCTCTTTCCTGTATCCATTCAACAAAGATTTATGAAGCCATTGCCAAAAAACCTAAAGAAAGAAAGAAAAAAGAAGCTCATGTTTTTTGCACGACATCTGGGGGATCTGTATATAAAACGGCCATTATGATCCTACCGGGGCAGGGGTAGGGGGGAATCCAAACAAGGGAAGCATTTAGCGAAGACCGCTGAGTACGGGATGACAGGGGCCCGGCTCAGACCCAGGACCCTGACCTCAAGTCCAGAGGTGCAGAGTTTGAATGAGGGCACAGGTGCTGGACTCAGGCTGGCTGGGTGTGAGTTCTGACTCTGCCACTCGCAAGCTTGAGTGAGTCACTTAAGCAGCCTGGAATTTATGTAAAGTGGGGTCATAAAAGTAAGCAACCCACAACAAGGATGAAGCTCTCAAGCATTATGCTAAGTGAAAGAAGCCAGAACAAAAGGCTACATACTGTATGATTCTATTTGTGTGACATTCTAGAAAAGGATCAGTGGACACCTGAGACAGTTGAGAGGACAGGACTGACTATTAAAGGGCCATTAACATACTCTTGGGAGTAATGGAAATATTTGGTGTTTTGGTGGTCGTGTAGTTATATATGTGTATGCCTTTATAAAAACTATAAATCTGCAACTATAGTTGGTGAATTCTACTGTATTTAAATTTATCTCAATAAAACTGACTTGAAAAAAGAAATAGAGGCAACTGGGTGGCTCAATTGGTTAAGCCTCCAACTCTTGGTGTCTGCTCAGGTCATGATCTCATGGGTTGTGAGACTGAGCCCTGTGTCAGGCTCCGTGCTCAGTGGGGAGTCTGCTTGAAATGCTCTCTCTCCCTCTGCCCATCCCCCTCCCCGCTCGCTCTAGCTCTCTCTCCCTAAAAAAAAAAAAAAAAAGTTAACGGGATTTTATTACCATCACGTTAAATAATAACCTACAAGGCACTAGGAACAGCACGAAGGAGAGAGTCAGTAGTAGGCATGCGTTTGCACTTGTTGCCAAGTCAGTGCTGTCGAGTATGCCCATCGCCGGAAGCCAACAAGAATTCTGCAGAATGTGAATGAAAAAAAATTCAAAATTTCTCCGAATTCTTAAATTTTGATATTTATCACTTAAGGGAAGATGACAGAACAAATACTAAATTCACTGGAATAACTGTATAATCGTTTAATGCACCTTTAAAAGACCAGCGTAGAGCACCGCAGTGAAACATACAGATGGGTAATGAATTAAAATGGCCATTTAGGGACGCCTGGGTCGCGCAGTTGTTAGGCGGCTGCCTTCGGCTCAGGGCGTGATCCTGGCGTTCCAGGATCGAGTCCCACGTCTGGCTCCTCTGCTGGGAGCCTGCTTCTTCCTCTCCCACTCCCCCTGCTTGTGTTCCCTCTCTCGCTGGCTGTCTCTCTGTCACATAAATAAATAAAATCTTTAAAATAAAATAAAATAAAATGGCCATTTAATCTGTAGTGTTTTCCGGCTGTGCACAAGTAAATACTTGTTTACAAGGATTAAAAAAACCACTCGGGCTGGTCACAGATGCAGGCGACTCTCTCCCTTTTCCCAGAATCAGCTGCAAGTTGCTTGATTTCTGATGTTTCCTTAATTGCTTTTGTCCCCAGACTCTGGTGTTAACCACTCCAGGCATGTACACCTGACCCAGATGCTGTGTGGGATGGCCTTGAACCACTCAGGAGCCTCACAAAGTTGAACTCTCAACCTGAGGTTGAATCCCACCTCCCTCTGCGAGCACCTGCTGGGTGACCCAGGCCAAGACTCCCATGTCTCTGAGCTTAGTTCCTCATCTGTAAATTCAAGGAGTAAGACTAGATGCTCTGCTAAAACCCTTCACACTCCAACTTCTAGAATTCTATTGCCCCTGGAACGGAAAGCAGACATGCTTTGATTAGCTTTCAGTGTCTACCAGCTATACAAATTCTCTGGGCCAGAATTTCTTAAGTGTAAAATGAGATAACAATGCCCACCTCCAGAGGCTCTTTGTGAAGAGCAATTGAAATTATGCATGTGAAATCTAATATAGTTTCTGACCCAGTGATTCGATCTTTCCTCTCTCCGTCTGTTTCTTTCTTTCCTCCCCTCCTCTCTGTTTGTATAATAGACTTCCACATAATATGGAAAGACTTATATTCTGGTTCTTTTACTTGAAAGCATATTTGGTCTTCAACTTGTATGTTCGTAGTGTCATATGCCCAGTACTCTTGCCTGGTAATGGCGCTCATTATTTATTAGAAGAGTTAAAATGAATTTGCAATTATAACAAAGGTAAAATAACTCAATGCCAAAACTGGCCTAATGCGTTTTTAGATATCTCAATAGATTTTCTGAATGCTTCTTTATTCCTATTATTCACTGCATTCATTCATTTATTCATTCAACAATCAATTTTGATCCCCTCTGTGTGCCAGGCACAGTGCTAGGTATTAGGGGTACAGAAATGAAACAGATATTGTTGTTGAACTCAAAAAGTTTCCAGGTTAATGGAAGGAGGCACCAGGGCTATGAGAGAAGTCTGTCCAGGGTACAGTCGAGGTCTAGAGAAAGGTGTGGTGGGTTCTTCGGGGAGGAGTCAGGAAAGGCTGCATGGAGCCATGGAGGCTAGAAGATGTGTAGGTGTTCACCAGAGGGAGGTGGCAAAGAGAGGGACTGCGTGCAGAAGGAGCAGCAGGCCTGGGTGTGCACAGTCGTCTGTATAATCCGGAAACCACACCGAGGTCAAGGTGCTAGGAGTATAGAGTATAGTGTGGTGGGTCCAGCGAAAGTAAGAGCTGGAAGTCCTAGACAAGTTTTCTTTAAGCAAATGCTGATCTGCTCAGGAAGGGAGGACTTCAGATGCTGCACAATCACTGGGGACAGCAGAAGAGGAATTCATTGGGTCCCAACTCAACTGCCAACCTTTCACATTGGCAGGTCATAGCTCTGTTGTGTGTGATGGGGTGGACATGGTTCTCCAGGGCTTTCCAGGGTTTCGACTACGAGTGGATCGATTTCTTTCTAAATCAGGTCATAGCCATTACAGACAGCATGAGGTGAAAGACATGGTTGAGTTTTCCTTAGAAATGGCATCAGATATTTTACTGACTGTAAGTTCATTGCTCACATGTAACATTAGGAATTACAGATTAAGAAATTAAGGGGTTTTTTGTTTTGTTTTTTGTTTGTAGGACGATGACCCACAATTTTTTAGTGTGATGAAATGAGCTGTCAATAAGGGAACCAAGAGTTATCAAACACTTAAAATGTGCTGGGAGCTTTTAAAGACCTCAGCCCCGTGTGTGATATTCAGGTGCCCGCCTCTCTGGGTCCCAAGTCGTGCTCCTCCTGCTACACCACCTTGCCTCTAAGTGACCTTCTCAAGGAGCCTTGGGTAGGTCTTGGCCTTTTGCCCCTAAAGAACCAAAATGAAAGGAAAGCGATGAGGAGAAAGTGGTCTTCTCCCCTCTTCTTACATCTCATTGAGGGCCTTGAGAGTTCCAGGCTTAGATTTAGGTGAGGGGGGAAAGTCTGGGTTTTGGAGCTGATGACAGAACATTGTTAGACTATTCCAATTTCCAACACTGACGAAGCACCTCAGACATTTTGCCTGCTACTCTTAAGTGGGAAGAAGGAAAGAAAAGAACGCGCTTAGAGACACAGCCATGCCTTGGAACCAAGGTAGGCAGAAAAGAAAGTTGCAAAAAGAGCAAAGACATTTCATTGCTTTCCTATTTTCAGAAAGACCCTTCCCTCATGAAATGGAGCCATTCTCTTCCTTTAGCCTTGGTTCTGTCATTCCTTCCTACAAGCCTCCCTTTCATGCCTCTCTTCTCCCTCTTTCTTTTTTCTCTCTTGCTATTGCTACTGTTCCTTCAATCGCTTTCTTAAAGTTCAAATTGAAATACCAGCCTTAATCCCTGAGAAGCAGCTCTGTTTTCCCTGCCCCTGCCTTGCACAACTTGTGGTATGGCTCTGTGCCACCATTAGCTGTGCAGCGAGGTCTGACGTGGCCAAAGAACATCTTGTACAATGCCACTTTTTATCAAAACCAAACAGCATAACAATGAATACAGGGCCCCGTTCACATCAGCCTCATAAGATTTCACTATGATAAAAGCAGTGGAGTTGAAATATAAAATCCATCTCCATTTGAAAATAAATAGCCCCAGTAGCGCCTCTCCCTGTCCCGTGCCCTTCCCAGGCCCTCTCCTAAAGCCCCCACTGCTCCACTGGCTCACCTCCCCACCCTTTTGTCATCAAGTGCTTCCTTTGGCCTCCAACTGTTCAGGTTTCACCAGTCTGGTGACCCATTAGGATGGGGTTGCACCACACCGGGGTGGGGCTTAAGGGGAGGGAAGGAAACGGCTTCAGTTGAAAGCCCCACTGAAGCCAGGCTTCCCTCCCCTGCTGTCATGGTCCCCATAATCCTGGCAAGGCACGACTGTCTTCGAGATGAATGTTCTTGTTGTGGGGATCAGAGTAAGAGAAAGGGAGAGGAACATCTACACATGTGAGTAAGTTTCAGCCCTTTGTGCAGGAGGTGCTGGCCCTGCTCGTCAGCTTAGAGGTACCCTTAGCCAGAGACCTCTGAAAAGAACAACAGCCAGGAAAGCACTGAAGGGAGAGCCCGGGATCGATGACACAGGCCAGGTTGTCCTGGTATTACATGGGCATTAGATTAGGGAGGCATCCATGAAGGACAGCCTTTGCCCCCACTAACCCCCTCCCAAATGGTTCCCAACAATAGCACTAAATGGCATTCAGACATCCCTCTGCCTAGACATAATCATGGCCTTAATCCCCCAGAGGAGTCATAGGTTCCCAATAAGAAGACTTCATGCTCTCTCCCTGAGCACGGAAGCAAGGTCTTCAATGCCGGGTAGGCAGAAGGGAAGACTGGAAATGGGGATGATGGCTGAAGTCCGAGAAAAATAACTCCAGCGTTAGAGAGTCCTTGGGCTCAAGACCAAGCCCTCCTACCTACCTAGTTTGCAGACACCATCCATTCATTTGTTCAAGAAACAGTCACTGGATTTCTACTCTATTACCAGCACTGTTCCAGGCTCTGGGGTGATGAAATTTACACAAGACAAAGTCCCTGAATTCATGGCAGAAGAAGAGGTAAACAATAATTAAATAAGCAAAATAAAATAATAAGTAAATTCAGCCAGCAAACAGTGCTATGAAGGTTTGTTGTTGTTGTTGTTGTTTTCCAAAAACAGGATATGGGAAAGAAACAAGCATGGAAAGTGTGTGGCTACTTTCCATTGGGGTGGCCAGGATGGCTTCTCCGAGCAGTTAATATGGAAGTGAGATGCACTTGAGGAGGAGGCAGGGAAAGAGCATCATCGATGTAGGGAATGGCAGGTGCAAAGGCTTGGAGGGAGACACAAGCCTGGCATGTTGGAGAAACACAGGTTTCATTGAGGCTGGAGTGAGTGACAAGGGCGTGGAGGTCATGCTGGGAGGTTGTGGAGGCAGGACCCATCTCTAGCCTCCTTCTTGCCTCCCCAGACACAGTGCGCTGCCCCTTACTGAGTGCCTGGGTCCATCCAGTGAAAGTGTATGTGGGGCTGGGTTGGTGAGTCTCTGGTTTCTGCCTGTGGAGGGGTTTTTGGCTTCTAGTGGCCTCCCCAGGAGAAACCCAGCCCCTCACACCCCTGCCCAAGCACCAAGCACAGAGATTAGTGAGCGATTTCTCTGGGTGTCAGCCCTTGGGTGTGAGACTTCAACTTTTCATTCCAAACCATTACGACATGCGTGTCTGGTTGTTGCTGACTCCGAATGGGCTGCTTGTGCGTGCCAGACATTTTGTCAATGAAGGATTTCTCTCCTGGCTTTGGTTTTAGGTGAGTCTGTTGTTTGCTGAAGCTCCAGTTTAATTAAAAACAAACCAGAGGGTTGAGAGAATGAAAAGGGCATAGAATACCTCATTGAAGGTCTCTGTGAAAAGGGATATGGGAGGATTTAAGGAAAAGGAATATTGGAGTGTATGTCACAGGGGAAGAAGTGAGACTTTTGGGAGCATGAGCTCTGGGCTGGGGTGTAGAGGTTCAAATTGGTCACTTGCTAACCCTGTCACCCCGGGTGTGTTACATATTGTCTTTGTGCCTCGGTTCCCTCCATCTGGAAAATGTGAAGAGTAACAATCCTTCGGCATGGTTTTGATGAAGAAAGGAGTCAGTGCGTGTGAAGTGCTGAGAACATTGCCTGGCCAGTGACAAGGATGCAGTGACGGCTAGCTTTGTTGGTAAAGGGGCAGTGTTGGTGTGCTCCTGGGTTGTGCTCACAGTGGCTTGGTTCAGCCCCGTCGGGGGGTGGGACCCTGAGGTGAAGTGTGAGTGAGCTCAGTCTCTGAAATCACACCACATTCCCGATTCCAAATCTTTTCTCTCACAGACACAGGCCTTTGGTCCCAGAAGGAAAGAAACGAAAAAGTGTAGAGAGTTCATCATGAATCCATTCTTCCTTCTGGACAGAAAACCTCAAGGCCGTTGTAGTGAGAGAGCGTCCTTCTCCTGCATGAAGGACCATGCGTTACATCTTGTAAGGCCCATCAAGAGAAATCTAGTCCCTGGAAAATGATGCCACCATAAAAAAAAATATTCTTAAAGCAATTGATCTTTTAAGTAAAATGCAATCTGACCAGGAACCCCAACACATAGCACCAATAAAAGTGTTGAAGGACTCTACCTACTTGTTACCCCTTTTCCCTCTGTGACTGTCCCTAAAGCAACCACAGAAACCATGATTTAAATAAAACCAAACCAAACAATACAAAACACAGGCTTAGCTCTCAAAAGCCCCCAAGAGGAGAAGTCTGCATCAATCCTCGCAGTGACTCATTCTCTAGCACTTTTATGAATTTAATTTTTCAAAATAATATAGGCACATCATTTTTAAAAATCAGTCTTGTAATGAAAATCAGCAGTGCCTGCTCTATTCCTTCCTCCCCTGAAGTTGCCCTCCCAGAAGACGGTAACTTTCAGCCTTTTTAACTACGTCTTTGGCATTTACCTCTCTGTCTTGAAATGACAGTATCATCCTGCTGGTTCTTGATTTTTCGGTCTTAGACATTTATTTCTTGTTCTTCTATCCTGGAGGATCAGGTTCCAGCTCTTTACGCCCCCTTTCTTCTGCTCCTTCTGTACCCCCCACAACACACACACACTTGCCCTCTCTCATTGACTTACGTATAACTACCTCGGTATTTCATTATTAGTGCAATACTGGTAACCTCCATGAAAATGTTGTTCGTTGGAGAGCGACCTAACGTACCGTAGCTGTATTTCCTTTCTTGTGTATTTCTTTCCTATAGTTAACAATTGTCTCATTTTTTCATTGCAGTTGTGTCTACCCAACATTAATTCACCCCCCAAACTCTCACACAGAGCTATCAAACTTCTCCTAGTAATCAAAGGATTTCATTTTCTTTGGGGGGAAGCAGATATGTCCCCCCTGGAGACCCTGGGTCCTCCTCCTACAGTCTAGGTGGGTCGCTCTACAAGTCTACCGTGCTATTAGAGTTAAGATCTTTCTTTCATCATCATTTGAAGAATTCATCATCATTTGAAAAATTCCCTGTGCCCGTCTTCTGGGCTTGATCCCTGGATTCTAGATTCTACGGTTTGGTTTGCTCCCCTTTTTTCAGTAAAATAACTCCTTCTGTAGCTTCCCAAGAAACCTACTTGGGAAGTGACTTTTTTTGGGATTAGGGGTATCTGAAAATATTTTTATTGTATGCTCACAATTCATAGTTGGCAGGTCAGTCTTTTTCTGAACTATAAACTTAATGGTACTTGTTAGAACCATGCATTTTGCTCCTTGCCTGCCCAAGAGTTGAAGAATGGGTGTGTATGTAACTTTATATGTGAGGCATTATCTTCCATCTCTCTTTTGAAAGGATTTCTGGAGACATAAATATCTGACTCTGGGTGCATGACATGCCATCTAGAGCAAGATAAGGCAAGAGATAATTAACACCATCCTTCATCTACCATCCATATTTTCATTTAGCAAACACTTGCAGAAAAGTACCTAATAGTATGTGCCATGTACTGTGCTCAGTGCTTAGACTTGTTTTGATTCGGGATGATTAATTCACATGGATTTATTTTGACAGGTTCACATGGAGCCCTCAGGCCACAGAGCAACACTAAGACTTTTCTTTCAAGCTAGTCTCCTCAACTAGGTCAGCTTCCCTGACTTTAGTCAGCAGAAGCCAAACTCAATAGATGAGCCTGCCAAGAGAAAGGCATGACAATGAACACCAGACTCTTGCAGGTGTCACTGTGCAAATAGTATAGAAGACCTATTGTCTAGGATGGAGGGGCTCTGTGGGGTCAGGAAAGCTTACCTCACCTGCTCAGATGAGGAATGTACTGGAATCTCTGTGCTACACTCCATGGGAGGTCAATGGATCTCTCAGCAAATGGCCCACTTCTCCCTTAGGAGCCCAACCAGAGGGGATCTCCAAGCAGAAAAGTAGCACAGAAGACAGTAATAATAGCAACAACTACAATAATAATACTAGTCATTATTGTTGCCAATGAAGCCAGAAGGGAAATACCAATTTAATACGGTTATTTGGAACACTAGCGCTATGCTAGAGACTCAGAAACATTAACCTACAACACTCACTGTCTGATTTGGTTCCCAGAGATGTTTTTCACGATCAGTTAATGAAATTACAAGAAAGGAATCCCACCCAAACTCAGGGCTACTGTCCTTGAAAATGTATTTCCTTCCCAACCCTGCAACTGCGCTGCTGGAATTTATCCCAAGGAAATTAGATATGAACTCTTGCTGCTAGAAGTTATGAAATGATGAAAGACGTGAGGAAAGATAACCATCTTAAAGATATTCACTGAAATACTGCTATAATATTAAAAACTGGAAATACCTTAAATATCTCCCTGATTAAAAATTTGAGCAGCACCCTCATTCAATGAAATACCATCCAGTCATTAAAAATTATTTGAAAGAAATGTGTCCATTGATGTGGAACAATTTTTATAATCGATACTATTTTGTGCATGTATGTGTACCTATACGCGCATGTGTGTGTACATACATACACATACATTCAGAAAAAGATTGATAGCGAAAATACCAGTTGTGAGTGGTTATCTCTGGGTTGGTGGAATAATGTTTGCTGGGGTCTTCTTCTCCTTTTTCTTCTTCTCCTTTTTCTTCCTCTTTCTCTTCCTCTTCTTCTTTTGCTTATCTGTATTTTCCACCATAATCCTTCTTTGCTTTTGTAATAAGAGAAAACAACAATAAAAGGTATTTTGAGTATCTTGGGTAAAGAAGAAAGGGCAAAACTTGAAAGAGGCTTCCCCAAGAGACACCATTTCCCAGAAGCCCCCTCCTTGTACTCATCACTCTAGAAACTTATGGTTTCTGGCTTTCTGTAGCGTAGGTTTGAACAGACGTGGCTGCAGGTGGCCAGGAGATTAAGTGTTGGCTGTGGCCACAAGGGTCCCACCCACCCACATCATGTTGGTGAGTCAGGGCTTGCTTGTGCTGTCGCAAGAAGCATCCAAGCATTGAGCCTGGAGGTCACAGAGAGGTCGTCTCCCATCAGAAGCCCTTACTAAAGGTGCCGAGTTGGTAGAGGAAGCTTTTCCCAAGGGCAGATTCTGGAAACCACCCCATGGTCCTGAAGGGCATTTAACCTGCCTTCCAGTCAGGTCACAGCTTACGTGCAAGCAGGCTCAAGTCTGTGCAATGTGGCACTACCTGCCAAAACTAAACGCTCATTCTCTGAACGAGAAGCTATCACTGCCATTTGTTGATCACCTACTACACACCATACATGATACCAGACTTTCTACGTGCGTGATTTCCCAATGCTTGGACTTCTGTAGACAAGACGTTATCATCTCTGTTCTTCAAAGGAGGAAATTGAGCTCAGTAATTTGCCCAGCATCTCATACGAAGGAGCAGAGCTGGGGTTTGAACCAGGTCTGTGTCACTCCACGCCTGCAAGGCTGCTTTTCAATCCTTCCCCCTTGGGTCGGTAGCCCACATTCGAGCATCAAGCTTATCCCACCCTGTGATGGACCCTATTGTTCATAGCTAGCTCAGCAGCTGTCTTTCTTCCTTCCTTCCTTCCTTACTTTCACTAAGTACCCAGCAATGTACTAGACCATCATGGATGAGCGAAATTCCCATTCAGTGCTAGTCAAACCACCTTAAGGGAGAGTTGTAACTTTTCTTTCATCTCCTCCCACCCTCTGCCCCATCATCTCATACCAGCCTTGGAGTGGGAGTTGAGTTCCTAACTGCCCATGGTAACATTCAACATTCTTCCCAAGCTGGAGGTTGTTCGTGGGCTGTGGTGGAGGAAGGCACCAAGATCTCCTCTGGTTGTTTCCCTACCTGCCTGTCCTGCCTTGTCACCTATCTTTCCCCACCTTAGTCCTTAAGGCCAGTCACCCAGGGCTGCCTTTTGTTCCAGAACATCCCCACCTCCCAGGCTGTGCCCCCATCATGTCCACTGTCTGCAGTGCCTGACTCTGAGGAAGCATTTAATAAATAGTCATTGATAAATTAACGCATGGTAAATGAATGAGTAGATGCCTTCCATTTCATCTTGTTCCTCCAAGGTCAAGCTCCAGCCCCATGAACTCTGTGAAGCCTTTTTCCCATTGCCCACAGAGCAAGCTCTCCATTCAGAACACTGAGAACACATACAATCAAGGCTCTGGTTTGTCACTCACCATGGGCTGTCTTCTATGTAAGGTGTTTTGTGTGTTTTCTGCTTCGTGAAGGTAGGGAGTGTGTTGCATTATTCAGTGACTCTGGAGCCAGAGAGACCTGGGTTCAAGTCCCAATTCCATCACTTGTCAGCTAATTTACCTTAAAAAGTTTGCTTAACCTCTCCGAGACCCAGTTTCTGTTAAAAAGGGACAATGCCCACCTTCTTCAGTGTTATGAGAGCTAACTGCCCTTTCTCACAAATGTCAATGAGCCAAATTATAAAATAATGCGTAGAACATGATCCCATTTTCATAAAAAGAGGTATTTTTTGGAGACTTACGTATTTATAGGTGTGTTTATGTGCGAATGTATGTGTAAAGTCTGGAAGGATGTACACACTAAGCTATTCACATAGTTAATTCCACCATGACTTTTCTGTACAACATTTTGTGTGTATTTTTGTGTGTATTTTTTATTTCCCTCCCCAACAATTGTAAGGATCTGAAAGGCAAAAACAAACTGTATCAGTTCTGATGGGCTAAGTTATGCTGGGCTAACCACCCCAAAATCCCAGATACTGCAACGATGTCATTTTTCACTTGGGCTACATAGCCACCGTGGGTCTGCCAGGCTTTGCACATCAAAATCGCTGAAGGATACGAGCCACCACACCACTGCCACAGATCACCAGGCAGCACGTTGAAGGGAAAAGACAGAGTATTTGCTCATAGCTTTCCACACCAACTATGGGGGGTTTTTTCATACTACCAAAGTAACAAGGAATACTTTTAGAATATACGGATTGCTAAGCAAGAAAAAAATAAGATTCATGTGTAGACCCGCTTCCTCGATAAAATCACAATTAATGTTTCCTCATGTCCTTTCTGTTTTATCTCCACACAAACACTTTCCAATTTAGCCCAAATGGAATGACTTCGCACATCCTATCTTGAGAAAATGAATATTCATGAAGCATCTGGGTGTCACGTCCCTGAACCCTTGTTTGGAGCTCCGTATCTTACAAGGTATCTGTAAACTGGTATTATAAATGTAAACTCATTCAGTACACATCGACAATTATCATTATCATAAACAAGAATCATAATTATTATTATCTTGCTTAATCATTGCAGCAACCCTGCCAAATTACTATAGATGAAAAAAAATGAGGCTTAGCGAATTAAGTCATTTATCCAACCTATATAACTTGTAAGGGGGGAATTTCAGGATTTGAACCCATGTTTATTTGATTCAAAACCCAATCCCAGTGCCGCCCTAAAAGATGAACAAGGGGAGAAAGTAAATTTCCCACAGGCGATTTTTAGTCTAGGATAAGACTGTTCGCTCCAGAATCTTCTCAGTGCATCAGCTGAACTGATTTGTAGCCAATTGTTTCCACCCAGATTCATTGCTCCAAGCCTCCCCCTTGGATCAGGAGCTGCGAGGAAGCCACAACTATTCAGAATGGCTTTCCCAAACCCTGGGCACCCCCAGTCCTGCCTACTCTCTTGATTTCCAATCACAGCCAATTTCTTTTCAATAATAATAGCCTGAGTACAAATAAGAAGTCTTCCAGTAACCAACGGGCTCCTCCTAAACCCCTTGTAAATGCTCTGGGATTAGCCACTGCATCCCTGTGCCTCCCTAGCCCTGCATTAGAACACAGGAGAACCGACTGTTACCGTCCTCCATCTGTACTTTATTAGATTTCATTCATTTGGTTCCCACAAGCATCCCGACTAGAACGGCTTGGGCAGGATTCATCTCTCAGGTGATCACACTGCCTCATACATGGGCAAACACGTGTACGCGTGCATGCATGCACTCACACACACATATGCATGCGTGTGAGTCATGTGTTAGAGTATCCCAAAATCTGGCACCCCACGCTGGGCCGGCCCAGATCATACCAGGGTAAAGGGCGGCTTGGCACACAGCTTGGCTCTCGGAGGGATGCAACTTCAACTGGAATTAATTAAGGGAAACCAGCTTTTAGTTCACGTGCTGCACCTGTTCCTCTCTGGTCCCTCGAGAGTGCGCTAATGACCAAGCCCGGGCATGATGAGGGATGTGGGGGGCAGCACCAGCAAGATACCCAAGCTTACCTGACCTGCAGGGTTGTGTGAGAAACTTCTGCCCCAAAAGCCCCATTGCTAAAGTAGCTTGTCTACCCGTGGTGACAGGTGCCTGGAATCCTACTTTAGAGCTTCATTTCCGTGGATTAAAGCTTTGGGGCTGCAGAAGACCCTCTCTTAAAATGCATGTACCTATGGGGGAGAATAAAACAAGGCCTATTCATTAGTAATGCAGGAATGTAAATTATTACATTGAACTATTGCATTATTTAACATGGCCCTCAGGGGACCAGGACACGTGAGTGTGGATGGGAGGCTTCACAGAGGTAAGGGGAATGGGAAGCAAGGCAATGCAGAGCACTGGACCCTGGGGAAAAGGGTGTGAGCAGAACTGACTTCATAACCTTGATCTCCACTGGCTGGTGAGGTGGCTGAGCTGCAGACACTGCTGGGTGACCTTAGGCAGATTCCTAGCCTGACTTGGTGACTCAGCCACACCCTGAAGATGATCAAGGTGACCTACAGCTCGGGGCAGCTGGGCGCAGAATTAATTAAGGACATGCAAGGCGTGCTTATTAAGTCATTAGGAGGACTGATTAATTATCACTTCAAAAGTTGCTTGTGGAAGGTGACAATCCCCTGTTGCTTTAGATGGGGAAAGCCTTGAGAGAGCTAAGAAAAAGGATAGGGAAACGTGGAAGGGATACAAGTATAGTCCTCATCACTTGCTCTCAGCCTGTCCTGGAAAACTGGATCTTTCTATATCCAGAGTACCGTCCCACGGGACAATGGTGGCCAATGGTGGAGGTGTGAGGAGCAGCAGTCCAAAATGGGCTTTCTGGGCTTCTGGAAGCTGTTGGTCTTTTCACTGAGACCCTGTGTGGCAGTTAGCTCCCCCAGGAATTGGTACTATCAAGCACTAACAAGAGGAACTGGTCCGTGGTGACTCCACGCCTACCATCCTTTCTTGTGTGGCCCAGGTGGCAGTTGCGACCATGTGCTCTGGTGACCAGGAAGGGAAGAGGTGTCCAAGAAAGGTGTGGCTAAACTCAGCCCAGAGAGGTGTCTAACCTTGGGGGAAACCTCTTGAGCCAAGTCTTCTTCATCTACAAAACTGGGGACCACAGACCCTATCTCAGTTTTCTCCTCCCAGAAGCTTTCTCAAATTTTGAGTGTAGAGAAGTCATTAAACTCAACACAATGAGTAAATGAGGAAGAAGATGTGCCTGGGGTGTCATGTGAGGAAGCCTTATTTGGTAAAGTGAATCTCACCCAACAGGCTTGCCACAGCACTGAAAATTTTGAGCATCTGTCAGTGTTTTCATTGAAAGATTTTCACTCCCAAAGGTTCATCTTTAGAACACCTACATAATAGCCAACATGATAAGTGGACGGGAGAGGAATGGGGAAGTCCATGGCTATCTACTGATAGACCAATATACACTGGTTCTCCAAATCAGCCTGCTCTCTAGCAAGACCTTGACATATGGGACTTGGCAGGGGAGGTAACTTTTGATGAATGGGTGGGAGAGCTCAAGGAATCAGTAGCCCTGAAACCAACAATAGAATGTTGGGTGGCAAAAAGTTGCCAAGAGAGGGTGACAAGTAGAAAGAAACATGATTACTGTTGATATTAAGACTTTTGCATAACCCTTTGCAGATTGGAGATTCGGTACATATTTTCTCTCCTGATCCTCACAGCAGCCTGTTGCATAATTATTGCCTTTTTATAAAGAAACTGAGACCTACTGAGCTTCAAAGACTTGCCCAAAGTTCCAGATCCAACCTTCAGTAGAGGCAGGACTCAGAGGCAGATCCTGAGTCTCTGTGCTCTTTCCACCACACCCTCATCCCTGCACTTTACATTTTACCTGCAGGGAATACTCTTTTCTAATTTGAATTTACCCAGCCCTAAAGATTTTATCTTCCCTTCAGGAGTGACTGAGATGTTGGATGGAGATGCCCAGTGAATGGGTGGCTCCCTTCCTCTCCTTCCTCTATTTAGTGGGTCCCTGTCTAGTCTGTTCAAGGGAGCAGTCATCCTCACTGACATCCTGGAGCATTACTGTGTGCTGGGCATCTTGCATATACTATACCTAACTTTCACCATAATCTTTAAGATGGTCTCATGCCCACAGTCTACTGAGGCAAAGACCAAGGCTTAGAGAGTAGAAACAACTTGCCCAAGGTTATGCAGTGTTAAACAGGTGAGTCAGGATTCAAACCCAAATGTGCCCGTCTAAAGCCCATGAAGAAGCATTGTCATCAATACACAAAAGCTACCAAGTGGTATCTTTTTCCTTTTTCCTTTTTTTTGGTTTTTTTTTTTTTGTGTTTGTTTTGTTTTGTTTTGTTTACCAGCTACTCTCAAATTCCCATTCATATAAAAGTTAAACCCTTAGGAGCCATCGTTATTCAAAAATGCTTTTATTCATGTTTTTGTAGAACCTATGAACAAGAGTTTCCCTACATTATACACCTGTTTCCTATAGTGATGGACATTTTCAGTTTTACTGGGTAAAGTGCTACCAATGTACACAGCCACCTGTGGCATATGGAAAACCATTGTTTGCTCTACTTCCTAGCCAAAACTTGGCATTGTGAAAGCTTAACATTTTTTCTAATCTAGTAATGTGAAATGGTATCTCATTGTGGTTTTAATTTGCATTGTTTTGATGACTAATAAGGTTGAGCCCCTTTTCGTAGGCTACTGGCCACTGATGTTTCCTCTGTGGTGAAATGCCTTTTCATAGCTTCTGACTTCTTCTCTATTGGTTTATTTGTCTTTCTTCTTGGGTTTTGGAAGTTTTTTGTAAGCTAGGATACTAAATCTCTGTGAGTTACATGTATAGCATATATTTTATCCTGATTTGTGGCTTGCCTTTCACTCTTTAAGTGCCATTTGGTGAACATATTTTAATTATAATATATTGAATTCAACAATTTTAAAGGGTTCTACTTTTTGTGTCTTGTTTAAAAAAATCCTCTGCTACTCTGAAATTATACAATATTTTCCTCTATTACCTTTTAAAAGTTTTAAGTGCTTACATACAGCAATGTTTTTGAACATTCTCATTAATTTTAATAATTCATTGGTAAATGTTTTTTGGTTTTCTGGTAGACAATCATATTGTCGACTAATAACATTTGTGTTTCTGCCTTTGAATATTTATATTTTATATATGTATGTATTTTTACTTACTGTGCTTGCAAGATCCTGGAGTAGAATGTTCAGTAGAGATGGTGAGAACGGACACTCTTGTCTTATTCCTGATTTGACCATTGAATAAGATGCTGGCTGTAGGCTTAGGTCTGATAGACTTTGTTTAGGATAAGGAATTTCCCTTGTGGGAAAGAAAGATCTTTTTATATGACTATATGTTAAATTTTATCAGTGCTTATTCTGTGTCTATAAAGGCTATCTAAAGTTCTTGGTTTTTAACCTGCTAATGTGGTAAATTGCATTAATAGTTTTCCTAATGTTAAGCCAACTTTGCATTCCTGATATGAAGTCATGTCAATTTTATACATGTGCTTTACTGGGACATTACATACATGTGAGTGAAATTAGTTGTACTTCCCTTTCTTATACTACATTTAGCCGACTTCGGTATTAACAGTTATACCAGCTACATAAAATAAATTGACGAGTATTACCTCTTAGCCTTTTATCTAGAAAAGTTTGTGTAAGGATTAGGATGATGGGTCCCTTGAATATGTTTGACAGAACTTCCTGTAAAACCATCTTGTATCAGATGTTTTCTTTGGGGGGGGAAATTTTAATTCCTGATTTATTTTCTTTAATGGTCACAGAGCAATTCAGATCTCTCATTCCTTCAGAAATTGGTTTTGTAGGGACGCCTGGGTGGCTCAGTCAGTTAGGCATCTGACTTTTGGTTTTGGCTCAGGTTGTGATCTCAGGGTCACGAGACTGAGCCCTGTGTAGGGCCCTGCGCTCAGCAGGGAGTCTGCTTGAGATTCACTCTCTCCTTCTCCCTTTGCCCCTCCCCCCGCTCTCTCTCTCTAAGATAAATAAATAAGTCTTTAAAAAAAGACATTGGTTTTGTTATTTGCATTTTTTTTTGGTGTTTATAATTTTGGTCTGTGTTGTCCAAGTGTTCACTTTATTTATCTTCTCATCATCAGAGCTTTTGCTGCATCAACATGTGGTTTCCTTCTGTCATTTCTAATTTCATCCATCTTTTCTTCTCCCCTTCCTAGGTGCTCTATAGTTTACCACAATGTTGTTAGCTATTGATTTCTTTATATTTATCCTGCTTGTGATTCACTGGCCTTTCTGAATCCAACAGGGCATATTTCTTAAAATATGGAAAATTCTTAGCGCTCAATATTTTCTCAATATTGCTTTCTCTAAATCCTTCTACTCTCTGCTTGTACAACTTTGGTCAGATGTATGTTAGCACTTCCCTGGGTTCCACCAGCTCAATTTCCCTTTTCGTCATTCCATGTCTCTTCATAGTTCTTTCATATTTTCCATATTTCGCTCTCTGCTCCATACCTGGGTAATTTCTTGAGATCTATCTTCAAATCAAATAATTAAACTCTTCAGCCAGCATTTGCTTTCTGTAAGGATTCTGACTCCTGTTACTGTTTTTGTTTTCATTTCTTGAAGTCCTATTTTGTTATCATCCAAATCTGCCTGGTCATCCTCTTCACTCCTCATATTCATCATGTTTTTAATATTCAATTTTTATTCTGTATCTGGATCTGTTCTTCCTTTATTGTAGCTTGTTTTCTCATGTGTATTGGGATTTTTATTTAGGTGGGAATATCTATGGGTAGTCTTTGTGGTTGGGTTTAAATGGCAATCCACCAGAGAGGATTAGTATTTGCTCCTGCCAGTTACTTGAGAGAACTAACACAGGAACTACTTTTGATATTTGTTTTGAGGTATTCTGTACCAGGTGGTACAAATTTGAATCCAGTTTCAAATGAGGACTTGCTCATAGATAGGAAATTTTGGAGGGAAAATTTTTCTCTCTACTCAAAGCCAAAGCTGAGACACACCTCCTTCCTTGCCAACTCACTCATTGGATGGATTTTATTTTCCTAGACGTTGTTTCACTAGCAGAACAGCCTTCTCAGGGTCCTAATTTTATGTAGGAATCTCTGTTCTGACATGTACTTTGAGCATTCTCAAATCCTGTTCCTATCTTCAGATGTTACAATTGCGGTTGTCAAAAACACAAAATCAAACAAAACAAAACATTGAGGGTGTAGGTTATTGGAGAAGCTGCCATGATTACTTCTATCTATGGGTTTGTATTCTAACTTCGGGTTTAGCATCTGAGGGGTTCTCTTCTTTTCTTGCAATATCAGCTAGGCTCCTTGAAAGATTTCTACTTTATATTTTATCCAACATTCAAAAATTTTCCCCTTTTTCAGAAGGATTTTACACTATTCAGTTCTCTGTATTGCTGGAAATATAACGTTTCTGAAATGTTCTTCCCCCCAACTTTTCCCACCTAAAAAGCCCTCATTCATCCTTTAATTCCTCATTGAGGTATTGATTCTTCTGGGGAGCATTCACTGTCCCACTCACTGCCAAAGCAGGATAAATTCGTCCATTGTCTGTGTTCTCATATACTTGGAACATACTTCTAATAAAGATCTCCCACATTTTTATTATAGTTATTTGCTTATCTGCTTCCTCCTACTGTTCTGCAAGATCCTGGCAGAGTGTTTTAATTATCATTTTAGGTTCCATATTTAACACAGTGCCTAACATAAAATAAACAGTTAAATGGATATTCATTTGAGTTTCAATACCTAAATGAATAAAACATCATTGTTTACCAAATGAAGTCTAAACTCATTAGCATTTCACTCAGGTACCTCTACAATCTAACTACAACCTCCTCTTCCAGGCTTATTACTCAATCAATGCATTGTTAATTAATATATTAGCTATCTCTTGTCATTCATTCATACATTTATTACCTAAGTATTTTTCGAGTGCCTCTCATGTGCAAGACTCCATGCCGAATAGCGGGAATATCTCCATGAATAAGCCAAATGTGATCTATGTATTCATGGAGTATGTTAGCAAAGGGGGATAAATATGAAGTAATTATATAATCATTTAATTATATTGTGATAAGTGTTATGAAGAAAAGATAGAAGCCCTGTGAGATGTTCAGCAAAATATTTTAGGGCACTGCTGGAAAGCATCCTGAGCATGTGGAACAACTCATCCTCTCATTCATTCTGTGCAGCAACAAGGAACCAATCATTGTCCCCTAAACATGTCCATGATGATGCCTGGGCTCAACCGGTTTCTTCTGTCCGATCTGTCCTTATCACTCACCTATCCTCCACCATCTCTGTCTGTCAAAATGTCAAGATCCCACTTCTTTCCCAAAGGTTTTGTCCATGAAGTCTCCCTTGCTATGGAATGTATTTTACTGCCTTTTCCCCCCACTTGGTATCTCCATTATGGTGTTGATCTCATTATTCCACTTTCTATGTATGTGAACTATGTGAAGGCAAGGGATATATTTTATTCAGCTTGATAAGTTTCTGCTGTGTAGAATCTCAGTTTGGCCACAGTTTACTTCTTCTTCTTTTTTTTTTTTTAAGATTTTATCTATTTATTTGAGAGAGAGAGAAACAGACTCTCCGTTGAGCAGAGAGCCCAATGCAGGGCTTGATCCCAGGACCCCAAGATCATGGCCTGAGCCAAAGGCAGATGCTTAACCAACTGAGCCACCCAGGCATCCCATGACACAGTTTACTTCTATGGCAAAGTTACAACCAGATTGCACCAGACCAGAAACCGCAATGACGTCAGAAAAGAACTACAAACTGGTTTACCAAGAGAAGAATTTTTGAAAAATCAACCATGCCAAACCACAAGTTCATAGGGTTTTGGACAGGTAGCCAACACAGAGGACCTTTTCAAGCTTCCCTAGCCAAACCCACTGATTTGGCACAAAATAAAAAGTCCTGAAATATATAACTTGATTTGGTCATGTTGGGTAACATCAACTGTGTAAGCTCTGCTGGTAGGGTGTTAGTGTGATATGGTTAACCCCTTCCTTGCTCTTTCCATAAGGAATGGATTCCAAGGACTATTTGCCCCAAATCATTCTGGGTTGGAAGACAAGGTATCTGGAGTGGGAGGACACTCAGGTGAGCTTAACACAAGAGTTAAAATGAAGACCCACATACCATATTTCCAAATATAAAATTTATAAATTAAGTTCACACATAGTTAAAAAAATATGTTCCATTCTACCACCTTGACAAATACATCTTGAAAACAATATTAAACCTGGGAAACCAGGTTTTAATTTGGAATTCTCCAGCACATTGCAAGATGGTGGCTCAAGAAGAACCAGGGACTCCATTCTCCAAGAATGCTTCCCCTTCTTTTCCCACCTTTGACTCCATCCTGCACCAAAAGTGTCTTAAATACATATATAGATATCCTAGCTCACATATCCAAGCTCCATCATACCTCTCACAAATTGGTACCCATTGGCTTCCTCTCCTAGAGACAGTCTATCCTCAGGAGAATAGATCCAAGAAAGAGGCCTATGCAGGCCCTAGAAGCAAGTTCAAGACCATTTGGGTAGGGAATTATTGGGTCTAGAAACATGGTCTTGAGGGAAGGATATGGGCTTCAGATGAGCTCTTTCCTTTGGTCCCATGGACACTTCACCTTACAGGGAGAGTCTTAGCCAGAGAAGGGCCAGAGTGGAGTCTTCTAAAAGGATGAGCCTGGATCAAGAGCCCCTCTCACTTGCATCTAAGGATAGTGTCATGGAAAGGGACTGTGATTTGTGTACTAAATAATGTTAACAAAGAGGAATACAATTTTCAACACTTCAATATGATATTCTTTGATGGTATGTGAAGAGAAACACACAAGGAAACAGCCATGGGGTGATGGAGGCAGAGATTGGTGTGATGCAACTATAAGCCAAGGAGTATAAAGGATTGCCAAGAACAACCAGGTACTAGGAAGAGGCAAGGAAGGATTTCTTCTCTAGAGCCATCAGAGAGCATGGCTCAGGTGACACCTTGACTTCAGATTTGCAGCCCCCAGAACTGTGTGACAATATTTTTGTTGTTTTAAGCCAACCTGTTTGTGGTACTTTGTTACAACAGCCCTGGGAAACTAATACAATCCTTATGCTTAGTTTTGTTATAGTAAGTCTTAAAACTTTGTGTGAGTCATGTGGGTTTGATTTTTTTCATGATTGCTTTGACAGTCTAAGTCATTTATAGTTCTATATATATTTTAGAATTGTCTTGTCATTTTCTACAAAAAAAAAATATGCTGGGATTGTACAGAATCAATAGATCAATCTGGAGAGGATTGTCTTAATAATAATGAGATTTCAATCCATGAACATGGTATATAATTCCATATACTTAGTTAAGTCTTCTTTCATTTCTCTCAGCAGTGTCACGTAGTTTTAGGTGTAGCAGTCTTGCACATCTTTTGTTAAATTCAATTATAAGAATTTTAGGTTCATGTATTTGTTAATATATTTTTTGAAATTTTATTATCAAACTATTTGTTCTTATATAAAATACAAATTTTTTGTTATATAAACCTAGTATCTTGTGACTTTGCTAACTTCACATTAATTATAACTGTCATTTTGTAGATTTCTTTGGATTTCCTATGTAGGACATTTTTCATCTGAAATGCAGTTTTCATGACTTCCTTCCATTGTATATGTCTTTTATCTCTTTTTATTGGATGTTATTATCATTACATGAGTTCTAGGTACAGAATTCATTCTCTCAGCTCAATGTGCAATCTTGAAAAATGGTGAATCTTCATGGACTTACTTGGCTTTCCTGATGTCCTGAGATTATGCATAGGCAGGCAGGGACTTCTTTTTACAGTGATATTTCACATAACTTCACATAACTTTCCTTAGGCTGTCTTACACTGGCTCATTTAGCTTCTCCCTAAGCTGAAGAATCATGGTAAAAAAAAATCCCAAGAATGTGTCTGTTTATATTCTTTCTTCAGGATTGCTTACCCAGGGCAGGAGTGACATTAAGACTGATGCTGAGCCATTCAAGATTTTTTTCTTTCTTTTCTTGTCCTTACCTTTTACATTTTATAATGTGCATTTTCTAATAAGATATTATATTATTTATTTATAACTACTGAATTTTTTTTGCTTCTTTTAAATTTCCTTTGTACTCATTTTGTTAGGTATTTGGGGGAGGATAGTGCATAATACAGCTTCATTTTTCTATCTTTATCAAGAATTTCCATACTTAGTCTTTACCAGAGAGAACTTCAACTCAAATTCTAGAGTCTAAAAACAGCATATATTAAAGAAATGGGCTGTCCTGGGGGGAAGAGGGATCCCAGGATTTGTCTAGAGGAAGCAGTTACTACTCTGTCTATTCCTGTGAAATATTTCCATGGGAGCACCTGATGACATCTCAGGATTTTTAAAGAGAAGCTGGAAATCATAATTTTTAAATGTAAAATTTAAAAGATTTAAATTTTTAAACCTTTATTTTTAAAGGTTGGCAATTAACTCAAATTTAAAAAACAATTCTGAGGGCAAAAATAAATATTGGCAACCTGGTTGTAGTTGTCAGGATACCAGTTTCCTTTGGAGAATCACTTCATGGAGGGCTCAGCCAGGCCTTTGGTGCTATTTTAAGTCAGAGTACAATTTTGACTTGGGTCATTCATTACAGTTCAACAAACAAATGAGCAAGTCATTGGCAGTATTGATCTCCAAAAGCATTAGTGTAATCTCTTCAAAATAATGAGGAGACATGCTTGTCGGTTAAAATTTTTATAACCAGTCAAGCAATTACTTAAGAGTGAGGGCAAAGGGGCACCTGAATGGCTCAGTCAGTTAAGTGCCTGCTTTCAGCTCAGATCATGATCTCAGGGTCCTGGGACTGAGCCCCATGTTGGGCTCCCTGCTCAGCCCCTCCACCCTCTCATGTGCTCTCTCTCTCTCGCTCTTTCTCTCAAATAAATTAAAAACAAAATCTTAAAAAAGAAAGAGTGAGGGCAAAATTAAGACTGTCCTTTTCATTAGCTTTTAATCTTTTTAGTTACCTTTAATGTGAAATGAAATGAAATTTTACCACATTTTTTAAGCAGTAAAGTACAAAGAGAAATTACACTGCAGACTCTAAGAACTACTGAAGTACATGTTTCAGTTAAAAGGAAAGCAAACTGCGGGCTTCAGAGGGGAGGGGGTTGGGGGAATGGGATAGACCAGTGATGGGTAGTAAGGAGGGCACGTATTGCATGGTGCACTGGGTGTTATACGCAACTAATGAATCATCGAACTTTACATCAAAAACCAGGGATGTACTGTATGGTGACTAACATAATATAATAAAAAAAATATTAAAAAAAAAAGAAGGAAAGCAAACCCATAAAGAGGATGTGAGAGCAGTGATGAACACAGGACTAGAAGATATGCCAATAAATTTGACTAATTAACTGTTAATTTAAAATTGTATTTTGTGTATTTTAGAAGGTCAAAGTGAAACTTAGTCAACACAAACAAGGTTAGGAATTTTCGATGAGTAGGTTTAACCTGTGCTAAGTTCTGAGTCTTATGTATGAAAGGGTAGACATAAAATGGGTTGACGAACTTTAGAATTTGTGAGAAAAAAACCCTTTGGTTACGAATGTGTGGCAAGTTAAAATTCCATTCAACGTATTTTTTGCTTCTTGTGAAGTTGACTTCCTTTTGGAATAATAATTCTTCTCTAAATCGTTAACATTAGGCTTGGTTATTTGACTTCTGCAGCCACTGAAATGTAATTGGGAATAATACATGTTATGGTCAAGCGGAAGGTTTCAGAGCCAGTGTAAACTTCACCATGATCCCTTCTCCTTTGCCTCCAGACTAGGGTTGCCAGATAAAGTGCAGGATATGCAGTCAAATTTGAATTTCCGATAAACAACAAACAAGAAACCATTTTTAGTATAAATATGTCTCATGCAATATTTGTGACATAGGCTAAAACTATTGCTCATTGATTATCTGAAATTCAAACGTAACAGATAAATACCCCTCACAAAAATGAACTCAAATTGAATTACACACCTAAATACAAAATGCAAAACTATAAAACTCTTAGAAAATAACATAGGAGAAGACCTAGATGACCTTGAATATGACAATGACTTTTTAGAACAAAAGATATAATCCATGGAAGAAATAATTCATAAACTGAACTGCATTAAAATTTAAAGCTTCTGCTCTGCTAAAGACAAAGTCAAAAGGATGAGAAGACAAGCCACAGAGTGGGAGAAAATATTTGCCAGAGACATATCTGATAAAGAACTGTTATTGAAATATATAAAGAACTCTTAAAACTAAAAAATAAGAGAACAAATAACCTGATTTAAAAATGGGCCAAATTATCAAATGGTTTCACTCATTTATGGAACATAAGAAGTAGGAAGATCGGTAGGAGAAGAGAGGGAAGAAGGAAGGGGGGGTAAAAAGAAGGGGGAATGAACCATGAGAGACTATGGACTCTGGGAAACAAACTGAGAGCTTTAGAGGGGAGGAGGTTGGGGTCAGGATAGGCCTGTGATGGGTAGTAAGGAGGGCACGTATTGCATGGTGCACTGGGTGTTATACCCAAGTAGTGAATCATGAACATTACGTCAAAAACTAGGGATGTACTGTCTGGTGACTAACATAACATAATAAAAAAATTTTATAAAAAAATAAATAAATAAACTGGTCAAAAAATTTAAAAAAACAAAAATAAAAATAAAAAAGGGACAAAGACCTTAACAAACACCTTACCAAAGAAAACAAACAGATGGCAAATAAACATGGGAATAGATGCCCCACATCATATGTCGTCAGGGAAATACAAAGTAAATCAATAAGGCACTACTACACACCTATTAGAATGGCCTAAGTTCAGAATACTGACAACACCAAATCCTGGTGAGGATGTGAGCAATGGAAATTCTCAATCATTTCCAACAGGATGCAAAATGGTACAGCCACTTTGGAGAACAGTTTGGTGATTTCTTACCAAATCAGCATATTCTGAGCATATTGTGATACCAAGAACAAACCCTAAGGTCAGCTCTAGGCTTTGAGTGATGATGATGCGTCAACGTGAGTTCATTGGTTGGAACAAATGTACCACTCTGGTGGAAGATGTCAATAGCGGAGAAGGCTATGTATGGGGGGATGAGGGGTGGGGAGTATATAAGAAATCTGTCTTTCCTGTGAAGTTTGTTGTGAACCTAAAGCTGCTTTAAAAAAACGAGTCTTTATTTTTAAAAAAAGTGAAGCCATGGGGTGGGGTGCCTGGGTGGCACAGCGGTTAAGCGTCTGCCTTCGGCTCAGGGCGTGATCCCGGCGTTATGGGATCGAGCCCCACATCAGGCTCCTCCGCTATGAGCCCCCTTCTTCCTCTCCCACTCCCGCTGCTTGTGTTCCCTCTCTCGCTGGCTGTCTCTATCTCTGTCGAATAAATAAATAAAATCTTAAAAAAAAAAAAAGTCAAGCCATGTACTAAGTATAGAAACATGCAATGTAAGTAGCCAAAAATGGTCCATATCCAGAGTATGCTAAAAATTCTTACAAAGCCATAAGAAAAATAATCAATTCAATGAAATGGGCCAAGAATATTAACAGGCAATTTTCAAGTCAGAACAACTGGAAAGACAATAAATATATGAAAATGGCTCAGCCTCATGAACTTTTGTGGAATGCAAATAGTAAGAATAATGAGACACCATTTCAGAACCATTAGATTTATAAAAATTCAGAATTATGACAATGCCCAGTATTTGTGAGGACAGGGAACAGTGGTAACACTCATGCCTGCTGGTGGGACACTAAACTGATATCACTGCTTTGGAAGACATTTTGACATTATCTAGGAACACAGAAGTGCTCTTACTCTCCAGTGTATCATGCTGGAGAAATTCCAACACGTGTTTAAGGAGGCATGTGCAAGAATATTTATTGCAACTTTTTTGTGGGAGCAACAGTTTGGAAATTATTTAAATATCTATCAATAGAAGGATGGATAAATTGTAATCAATGTATATAATGGACTATGATTCAGCACTTAAAATGAAGTTGAGTGAGCAGCACTTATCAGTATTGATAAAACATAAGTTACAGAATGACAGACAGCGTAAGGCCATCTCCATAAAGTTTTTAAATGTGCAAAACTTCTATTTCCAGCTTAGGGATAGAAACGCAGATAGCAAGAGTATAAAATTAAGCATGGGAATTCAGGCAAGTGCTTATCTCCCTGGAGCAAAGGACAGAAATAGGACAGGGGTCTCGGACTGTTATTTGTTGTTGTAACTTTATATTTCTCAAAAAAAAAAAAAATCCCTCACAACTCTACACGTTTCTTTATGCTTGAAATAGCCACAATCATTTTAAAAATTCAAAAGGAAAAGTAAAATCAAGATTTTTAACAGCCATCATCTCTGGGTATGTGATTTTATTTTGTTGTGGTTATTCTAGGATTTCTTTTTTTGTCTTTGTTGTTCAAAAGGGCGATCTTTTCCTGAATATGAAACAATTAGGCTTTTTCTCTATCGGAATATTGTGGACGTGTCTATGTGTGATACAGCATATATTCCTCCAATAATAACAATGACAGTTACAACTGGAGAAATTTTTTCTCCATCAATCATCGAGAACGTTCGATGGAGAAGTGATTTTTCTGGACTATGCAGATGGTAATCTCACAGAAGTCTTGGCATGTGTGGAATGACCTCACCCACGGTGGTTTCCAGGGTTTGGATGGGAACCAGTTTCTGGCTATTTCACCACCTTCAGAGAAGTGAGAGGTGTTGCTTCAGGGGTACCCGGTCAGCGCCACATCTACTGAGAGGCCCTGCCCAGCCATGCAATCGTTTCTGAAACTAATGAGATCAGCAGCTTTTCACGAAACCATGAGTCATCGCTATTGGTGAGGATTTCCAGGAGCCTGAGGAGCGCCTTGAAGGGCAGGCTTCACCAGATGTGTTCGCATCACCAGCCCTTCCCCTAATGCCAACCACGGCATCCAGCCCATTACCAACGGTCACAAGGTCACCAACAGCCAAAAACACTCCTGGGCTTCAGGTAAGGACCTGTAAAATTAATGCAATTCCAATTACAATGCCAGTTGGACTGTTTTTCAGGAACTTGATTATCTAATATTTACGTTGGTTCACAACTAATCAAAACATTATTAATTTTAAGACATTAGAAGAGCAATAATAACAGCAGTGTGGTATTGGTTCAGAAAGAGACAAATCAGGCAACGCAAGAGAAATTAGTGTCAGATAAGGACAGATAGTAAATAGACAGATGAGATAGACTTATTGACAAATTCACAGAGAAAGACAGTTGTTTAATAAATAACATTGGGAAACTAGAAGACAGATTATTATGGGAAGAAATATCAAAGCTAGACTCTTGTCTAACTTCATAAATAACTTCAGATTCTAGATGAACTGAAGACCCAAATGTGAGCAGTAAAACAATAAAATAAACAGAATAAAATACAGAATATCCTTGTAACCTAAGAGTTGGAGAAGGATGGGAGGATGGCAGGTAATAAAAATTCCAGAATACAAATGCTATGGCAAAAAAAAAAAAAGATGGATTTGACTATAAAAAAAATTAAGAACTTTTGTTCATAGAAGGACATCATAAGGAAAAATAATAAGTAAGTGATAGAACTTGCAGTCTCTGAAACTAAAACCAATAAAATTTTCAAGGAAGCTCATTATAAGACAATAGCCCTAAAAGAAAAATACTCAAAGGTTATAAAAAGGCAATTTACACAAGAGGAAACATAGGGGGTTAGTTAGTATTTGAAAGGCTCAAAATTATTAGTGACCAGAAAAAGCAACTGAAAACAAGGTATCACCTTACACCAAATACTTATTCCTAAAGCTGGACATTGGCAGACTTGGTGAGGACCACGAGCTGCAAGAACCTTCGTGGGCATTGTGGGAACTTTTCCCAGCAATTCTATTGCCAGGTATATATCTTAGATGAGTTCTTCACCCAGCCCCATAAGATCCCAGGTACCATAATGTTCACTGCTGGGTGATTGCAGGTGGTAGAACCTTGAATACAACCAGCAGGTCTATCAGTAAAAGAGGAGAGAGGTAAATTATGGGAGAGACTTACCCTGGGTCATTGTGTAGCAATGAGAAGCAATGGATTAGGTATAACTACAATAACATGGAGAGGCTTTTAAAAAATGTTATACCTACTATTTAAAAAATAAGAAATAGAATGAGATATAGAATTGAGTACAGTTTATATAACATTGAAAAAATGCACACAAAAACATATATTTGAAGAACGTATTTTTTTAAAAAGACCTAAATGTGTAACATAACAACAAACACATTAAGTAGAATAGAATGGCTGCCCATGAAAGTGGGAATGAAAATAAAATACAATAAATAAGTAAGTAAAACCAGAAAGAGATGCTTAGGGGACCAATAATAATTGTGTTCGATAAACTGCTGAGTGGGATTCGCTCATAACTAGATACCCTTACCCTCCAAGTGCTCAAACTCTCATAGGGAAAATGATAACTACAAAAGTCAAACATTTTATACGCATTAAGGAATTCACATGGCAAAGAGAAGATGTTTATCATACAGATGGTCCTATCAAGCCAGGTGTGTCGTGATAAAAACCATAAAACAGGATGTATTACAACATAATATAGACTGACTATTTTTTTTAACAGCCTCAACTCCCTAGATTTCGCCTTCTGGGAGTATATTAATGGCACAGTTTATTCTGAAAGCCTGAGTACAAAGTACGTAAAGCAACACATCACAGATGCATTGTGTAGGGATTGATGGAAATGCATTAAGGGCACTGTGTTCACTCCAATTTTCATCAGCACTTTGGACTATGCATTGATAATGAGGGACAGCAAGGTGAACATAGCTATTATATGTAATGTCAATAAGCCATTTATTGTGTGTATCTGCCTATGTTCCTAGATTTTAAGATGACCCTGTACAAAAGCAAAGCACTAGGGAAAAAAATGAACATTTCCCTTCTGCCCTTTTCTTCCCCCTTCCCTAGAATTCCTCCCCCATCATCGTTGGAACATTGAAATAACAGAAATGCTCAAGGACAGCTTGACTACACCCCCATGAGTTGTTTTGCTGGTATCCTAGTGATTTGTCTCATACGCTTTGCAAGCAGTGTTTCATTTAACAAAGTCCACACCTCTGCCAACCCTTTGAGAATTCACAATGATCGTTGCTGACAATGGCAGGTCACACATGGACAAAAATATACAATAAAATGTTTTTGCAAATTTGATTGGGTCAGGGTGTAGAGATTTGCAGAGGTATAATGAGTAATCCTGGTATAATACTACTAAATTTCATCTATGCTAATTGATTGTAAGATAACTCCATTATTTTATGTATCATTAAGTACGAAAAAATACTGTCAGTTAAAGTATGACATAATGGCATCCTTTAAAAAAACAATGCGTGTTCAGCAGCCTGGCAAACCAGAGTTTACATGCCAGCTCTTCCGTTTCTAGCTGTGTGACTATGAACACATGAACTAACGTCTCTAAGCCTCAATGTCAGCTGTTGTGATAGGAACACAGTAATAGTACCCGCTAAATAGGGCTTGTGCAGGGATTAAATGAGATTGTGAATGCAAAGCATTTAGCATAGCATCTAACACATACTCGCCCTCAATACTTAAAATATGTTAGCAATTTTAGGATTAACAAAAAGTTTATAATAGTATAGAACATTCTCATGGCAAAACGATAATAAAAAAGCAAGATACGAAATTACTATTATTTAATCTCAACAATATTCAAAAGAAGTAATGCATAGAAAAAAGTGCTGCAAAGAAACATACGAAAATGTTAGCATGTGTTAGCATACATAACACATATTTGGGGCAAAACTATGGATTATTCTTTTTTCTTTTCTTATTTTTCTGTCTTCCTAACTTCTCAATTATGATCATTTTAATGGAGAAAAAATTTTTTATATTTTCTATATTATATTTTAATTTCTTCCTAGATGCTTCTTTCACCCTTGAAAGCCTCTTTTCACACATTCGCCACTGCATGAGTAAGGAAATGCACCTATTGCAGTCAACAAATGTGTCTACAAAGCATCTGTCCTACAACTTCTCCTTCCAGCCCAAGAAGGACGCTGTTGAACAAGCTCAGCCTCCTATGATTCTCCCCCTAATTCCTACCTGAGGTTACAGTCCTTCTCCATACAATCATCCAGCTCTCTCTTTCGAATCAACTGAATAAGCACAGTGGGTGAAGTGCATCTCTGGTCTCATGCGTCATTCCTCCCCAGGATATTTACATGCTAACTATGGACATATTTCATCACTAGATCAAAACTTCAGGCTAAAGACAAAAAACCCAAGGTGCCCAATATTTGGGAGAGGAGATTTGGAAAGAAGGGGGTTTCAATCCCAAGAACTTCATTTTCCTTTACCAAAAGGTTGTAGAATTAATAGCAGAGTCCCCTGTCTTAAACCTATCACAGAATTCCAGATTTTCCTAAAGAGTCATAATATTGGCTATTCTACGACTTGTGCTGGTCAGGCAATGTGTTCCAACCTTGTTTTTGCCTCTAAGTTCCCATCCCTTTCTATATTCCAGATATCTGACTCTCAACAGGGTCAAATCAACTGGTTGTCTAATGACCCATTTCTCCTAGCAAAAAAAAAAAAAAAAAGGAGACCTCTTTCTTTTCCAGCAAAGCCATGAATTCTTCTTGCTTTCGGACTTTGTTCCTCACCTCTTCAGATCTACTCTACCAGGATGGCACAACGCAGGCGACTGACACATGAATGAGTCCTCCCAGGCATGTCCTAAGAGCCTGTTTCCCAGGAGACAGAACAGGTGGTCAGGGTCATGCCATGCCCAGGCTTTGGAAGTGACTGGTGGGTGAGTCATGCGGTTGTGTCACTGTGTTTGTTTACAGGGACCAAAGCTACGTTTGTGTCCAAGCTTGTAGATTCAGAGAAGAAACAATCTCATGAAAAAAACACAAAGGCTCATATTATTCCAAATTACCTGCAAGACGTAGAGTGTGAGGCTACCCTCAGCGGGAGGTAGCCTAGCCCTTAAAACGCCATTGAAAGGCTGCAGGGTCCGGTGTAGTGGGTAGTTCACACGGAGATGTTTACCTCAGAAGGAAAGAGGAGATTTCGTCTTTCCATATACCCAGAGGGGTTGGGAAGCAGCTCCATAACAGCCTTGGGAATTGCTGGTTGGTATGGCAGAAAGAACATATGACTTGGTTTTAGAAAACCTGCATTCAAGTTCCACTTCTATCACCTAATGACAGTACGATCTTGGGTGAGCCTTAACTCCCCTGAGCCTCTGTTTTATCATCTGTAAAAGGGTGACCGTAATTATGGGGTGTTGATATGAACCATGGAGGCAGCTTATATGGATCCCCTGGCATGCATTATATGCTCAGGGAACATTTCGTTCCTTCTCCAGTTTTGCCAGATATGGAACGTAGGGCTTGGAGAGAGCTTATAATTTGCCCAAGGTCTCCCCCATCAATGGTGAATGACACACATTGTTCTCCATCTGGAAAGTGGGAGAACCGGGACTTAAGTCTAATTAGTTTTGTGGCTTAAAATCTAATTTTCTGAAAATTCTTTTTGCCTTCTTGTCTATCAATGCTAGCTGGTGGGGACCTCGTTGGAACGGAGGCTGTGTAAGGGCTGAGAGAGGAGAAAACCCAATAGGAAGAGCCCACCGAGAAAAACCCTTTAGCTCTGTGGCGGTGGGATCCACCCCAGCCAGTCTACCCCTGCCCAGACCAGGCAGAGGCAGCACGAGGGAAGGCACAACCAGCACCATTGCGTGTGGGAGCTCACCACAGTCACCCAGCACTACTGAGCCAACGCCGTGTCACTGTAAAGCAATAACCATATAATGACAACTCCCACTGACTGATTGCTTCTCAGGTAGCCAGTCATAGGCCGAGCATTGCCACCTCACAAAGCTGTTGTGAAGCTGCAATAAGGTGACGTGTCTGAAACCCTCAGCAGAGCCCACGGCATATAGTAAGTGCTCAATAAATGGTAACTGTTGGCACTTTATATACACGGTCTCATTTCACTCTTCCAACAGCTTGATGAAACATTTATTACTACTCCCTCTGTTTTACCAATGAAGACAGATAAAGGAATAAGATGAAGGGACTTGGCTACAGGCAAAAAGCTGCAACCAATGGAAAGCAGGGCTTAAACTAGATATGTTTGAGTCCAAAGCCTGCACTTTTAGCCATTAGGATATACTGGTTCTCAGCCTGCTAGGGGACGTTGTGACCTGCTAAATAGTCTCAGTTGAAGGTTGCCTGGCTTTCCCATTTCCCATGGGGCCTGAGCCCTGGAACTGAGCATAGCAAGAGGGCAGCAGATAAGGCATCAAGCCAAAGGAGGTCTGGCCCCATACTCACTCATCGTTGCTGGGAGCCTCTGAGACTGAAGACTGCTGGCTCAGAAGGAATGAACTGGAGTGGGTTTTTATAGTAGGTACCTTAGAGGTTTTCTAATCATTAAGGTCAGTGGATCTGTTTATTCCATGTGGACCCTCATTTGCTTCGGAAAGCTCTGCTCAAGTGAAATTTTATAGGAAATCCCAAAGTGTAAAGTCAACCAAAAGTAGAATAAGTCTGTTGAAAATGAGTGGGAGACCCAGAGCCTCACCTCCTCCAGGAAGCCCTGACATATTCACCTCTTAATTCAAAATGGTGGCCATTCAGCTGGTGGCTAAAGGACTCTGTCATCAGCACGTGGATAGAGACAGTGTGGGTAGTGGAAAGTGCATGGGGCTTTGAAGTCCCTGGTTCATATCTCAGCTGTGCCCTTTCTCATGTGCATGGTTTGGGTGAGGAAAAGAACCTTTCTGAGCATATCTTCGCCTGTGTAAAATGGAGCTTTGATCCCAACCCAAGAAGGTTGAGAAAAAAAAATGCAGTAACAGATGACACGGCCTCAGACAATAAATGACACACAGAAGAAGAGAAACAACTGTTAGCTTGATCACCAAACTGAGTTTTAGCTTTGGTTTGGTTTCTTTTGTTTTTGTGGAAGGAGGAAGAAATTTTTATGACTTAAAATGAATTTTAAAAAAGTATTTTAAAACAACCATCTATAATCACCAAAGCTGAAAAATGTACATCCTTGCCTTCATTCAACATTTACCTTGTGACTTGAACTGTGTGGTACTGACATGGAATAGACAATGTGACTATTACCTGCCCTGGAGGAACTTACAGTCCGCTGTATGCACAATTGTACACACACACACACACACACACACACAGAGGAAATTCCAAACTCTTCTCAGTGTGAAAAATTATGACAACACAGCAACTTGGAGTCCTGGACTCTGTGAATCCCTATCCTGGTTCTTATTGAAGCAGGAAAAACACCAGAGGCTTCTCATATAGGTCCTCTCAACAGGCCTGTATTTTTCCTTGATCTGGTTTGATTTTGCCCAGGTCCTATATGATGGGATGACTTGAAAAGCCTTTATTTCTTTCCCACAAGTGCCTCTTCCACCCCAGCTTACCCTCTGAAAAGAAATATGAAGATTGGAATGGAATAGTTTTAAAATGATGCTTCCTTCAGGATCTCAGACATGAGCTTTCTGTTAATGAGTTGAAATTTGTAATGAAAACAAGCCTGGAGGAAAATAATTCCCGTAGCTTCTGGATGCATAATAAGATCAGGATTATTCTCTCTTAAGGAGAACAGGCCCAGTCATTGCAGTGGAAAAGGACCAACCCAAGTCAAGAGACCCACCGTCTAACCATCTTGCCTCATCTGGCTGAAGGCAGGATGTGAGCAGGAGAAAGACCTAAGGAAATGCCAAGATCAGGAAGCAAAAAGATGATTCATTGGTACAGAAGAGGCAAGTGTAGGATCTTGGGAGAGTTACTCAATACATCGAACTTAGGATGAGAAACCAAATAGAGGTGCATTAAATTATTCCACAAATAGTTATTAAATATGTATAAGGGGTGTATCAGTGTCTACTGCTGTATTATTCTAAAACTTAGCATCTTAATATAAGAAACATTTCTATCCTCACGCAGCGTCTGAGGATCAAGAGTCTATGAGCTGCTTAGTTGGGTAGGTCTGGCTCACAATCTCTCATGATGTCGTAGTCAAGCTGTCAGCCAGGACTTTAATCATCTGAAATCCTGGCTGGGGCCAAAGCACTCACTTCCAAGCTCATTGACATGGCCATTGTCTGGAGACCTCAGCTCCTCACCATGCAGGCCTCTCTGCGAAGCTGCTCATGACATGGCAGCTGACTTCTTTCAGAGCAAGTAATCCGAAAGAGAAAGAAAGAGAACGTCCAGGACGGAAGGCTCAATCTCTTCTGTCTGACGTTAGAAGTGACATACCGTTACTCTGCCATAGTCTATTGCTCCCACAGACCAAACCCGGTACGTGGTTGGAGCAGAATATACAAGGATGTGAATACCAGGGAATGGGGACCACTGGGAGGCCATCTTAGAGGCTGGGTACCACAAGGTGATACAATCCTCAATCCCTTTGCCCTAAGGCAGTGAACCAGACTGTAAGTCTCCCAGTTTAGACACTGTAGAATTCTAAGACTTTGTTTGAACGAAGAAATTTTTTGTTGTCCTTCATCCAACAAGAGCAGAAAGGTAAAAATTTTAGCTGAAATTATTTATTGAGTGGTCACCCTGAGTCAGGCAATGTGCAGACTTTATACAGATCACCACTGGGTTCCAAGCACCCTCAAGAGCAGGGAGTTCTGTGCTCCCAGAGACAGAAGAAAGAACCAGATGGTCTTTTGAGGTCCTTTCCAGACTAGGATAGTTTTTCTTCTTCCCAAAGAACTCCTTTTGGTATTAATTTTACCATAGGTCTGTTAGTAGCTCATTCTAGTTATTTTTTTTTTAATCTGGAAAGTAATTATTTGGACTTAACATTTGAAGGATATTTTTAATTTGGAAAACTTTTGCAGAACTTTATAGAAGCTATTCTATTCCAAAGTCTTCTGGCTTCCATTATTTCTTAAGAAAAGCCATGGAACTAGTTTTTTTCTCTGCTTACTTTTAAGATTTCTCTTTCTTTTGCCTTTCTTTTTTGTTTTTCAAAGTGTAGCAATGAAGGCCTGGGTGTGGTTTTCTTCTGCGTCTTTCTTCTCCGGGTTTGCAGGAATCACTGAATCTGTTGGGTTTCATCCATTTTGGAAAATTCTTGCCCATTACCTCTTCAATGGTACTTTGGTTCATTCTCTCTCCTCTCATTCTGGCACCCCCATTACACAGTTTTTAGATCTATTTACTACCTCCATACATATTTTCTATTGTCTAGTTGTTTTCTAGGTTTTTGTCATTTGGTCCTAGTGATGTTTATTGCAGTACGTATGAAAAACCGTCAAGACATTGAATAACGTTATCTTCCTCTTGAAAAGCTGCACTTTTTCCTTCGTGAGCCAGGCTGATGAGGGGCTATCAACTTCCACCAATCAAGCACTTAGCTGATTTGAAGTAGATTTGCAACTATGGCAAGGATTCACCACTTTGGGTAAATTCCACCTTCTGGAATTCCCAATAAAAGCCTCAGATGTTGACTGAATATTTTTCTACCTGCTTGGTCCTGAATCCTAATCCTTAGCCCTTTAGCAGTATGACACCAACAACATTCCATTCTGCTTTTCAGAGCCTAGGTTTATTCATCTCTTACCATAAGCAGTTTCAGAATTTGGCAAATTGTGAGGGGTGGGGAATCTGATGGAGTGTTGGGATTAGTTCTCCAGCCCTCTCTTCTCATTGTTATTTTAATTCCTTAAGCATCAGCTTCTTGTCTCGCCAGCCCTACAAGACTATCAGAACTTCCATGGTTCCTCTGCCTCTTGATAGGCTACCTCCTACCTGGGCTTTTTGTCTCAAATCCAAAATTGAAAAATGACCTGAGATTAGAAAGTCACTCAAAATGTCAATTCACCTCGCGTGATTCCCTCTTCCTTGGGACTTTGTCTCCTCAAGTCCTGGTTGCTTTTGGAGCTCTCAGTGTCTTCCAACCTTTCTAGCCCTCCTCCTGTGAGCTACTGTACTATATTTGAAAGTAGAAGTCTATAGCGTTATTTAAAATTTGAAGAGTTGGACCGTAATTTTATTTTATTTTTATGAAGGGTAAGAATGGAAATATGCAGCTAGAGTTTGATTTGTAATTAATGGGAAGATTTTTTTTAAAGATTTTATTTATTTATTTGAGAGAGAGAGCACAAGTGGGCAGGGGTAGGGAGGGGCAAAGGGAGAAGGAGAAGCAGGCCCCACCCCGAGTAGGGAGCTCGGATGCGGGGCTCGATCCCAGGACGCCGGGATCATGACCCGAGCTAAAGGCAGATGCCTAACCAACTGAGCCACCCAAGTACCCCAATAACGGAAAGATTTTGAAGATGTTAATGTCCAGCGATTGCATGACTGAAGCTGCATATTACATAGAGTTTAATGGTGGGCATGTATGGAATAGAACAGAGGTGAGAGAGGCAGAAAGTGGAGAAACTGGCAATTGTCTCCCCAGCTCTTATCTGCTTGAGAAATGACCCAACCTTTTAGGCTCCCATTCCTTGTTCTAGAAAAACCAGAAAAAGGTGTTCTGCCTGCAACAGCGAGTTTATGGGTGACATCTCCTAACAGAAGTGATAAAAGATAGTTGAGGGGTAAAAATAAGGACTTTGAAGCCAGATTGACCCTGGTTTAAATCCTATCTCTGCCGCTAACTGATTGTATGAATTCGGTAACATCACCAAATTTGCAAACCTCGCTTTTTAATCTGTACAATGGAAATACTAATACCACATAGAATTATTTTACAGGTTAAATGGGATTTTAGGATCACGCTTGAGCCAGGATTCAAACTCAAGCAATCTGGCCTCGGAGCCTAGTGTTCAAGTACTACAATATATTCCCTCTGTAAGAATCAGAGACTGTTGTTGAAATTCCTCAAGTCAAATATTTCCAAAGATAATCTTCTCCATTGCGCAGGTCAGTTTAGGGGCAATAGGGATCTTACACAGTCACCCAAGTCCTACAGTTGTCCTGGCTCATAGTTCCAACCAGATTAGAGATCAATGGCTCCAAAGCTGGACTCTTTCAGGAGGTTACAAAATAGGACTTTGTCCTGTAGACAGACAAACCGCAATCAGAATTTCTTATAAAAAGTTGTCACCTTCATTAGTATGAGTTAATGTTGCTCTCACTCAGGATTTTGTCTCTACTTGTCCCAGGACTGAACTGTAACCAATGCCTTATAACATTGCACAAGAGAATGAAACGAGCTTCATCTATTTGCCAGGACAATTCTTTTCCCCCATTTCCCCACTCTCCTACCAGGTTTTTCTTGGCTTCTTTACATTTTCCCAGCACCAGGTAAGATCTTCCTATAAGGAGAGGAGCCTGGGTGGCTCAGTCATTTAAGGGTCTGACTCTTGATTTCAGCTCAGGTCATGATCTCAGGGTCCTGAGGTTGACCCCTGCATCAGGCTCCATGCTAAGCAGGGAGCCTGTTTAAGGATTCTCTCTCTCACTCTCCCTTTAACCCTCTCCCCACTTGTGCTTGCATGCTCTCTCTCTCTCAAATAAATCAATCTTTTTTTTAAAAAAAGATCTCACTCATTATGGAACGTAAGAAGTAGGAAGATTGGTAGGAGAAGAAAGGTGGGGTAAACAGAAGGGGGAATGAACCATGAGAGACTATGGACTCTGGGAAACAAACTGAGGGCTTCAGAGGGGAGGCGGGTGGGGGAATGGGATGGGCTGATGATGGGTAGTAAGGAGGGCACGTATTGCATGGTGCACTGGGTGTTATATGCAAGTAATGAATCATGGAACTTTGCATCAAAAACTAGGGATGTACTATATGGTGATTAACATAATATAATAAAAAAATATTATAGGGGCGCCTGGGTGGCACAGCGGTTAAGCGTCTGCCTTCGGCTCAGGGCGTGATCCTGGCGTTGTGGGATCGAGCCCCACATCAGGCTCCTCTGCTATGAGCCTGCTTCTTCCTCTCCCACTCCCCCTGCTTGTGTTCCCTCTCTCGCTGGCTGTCTCTATCTCTGTCGAATAAATAAATAAAATCTTTAAAAAAAATATTATAAAAAAAATCTTCCTCTCAGGAAATATATACTGTGATAGGCATGTTTTCACTCCAAGGTTCTACCCCTTAACAAGAATAAGGTCCCTTGTAACCTGAGAAAAAACTAAGCTCCTGAAGACCAAGCCACATGCTGTCTGTTTTCTGGCCTCTGAAGCTTTGTTCATGCCATTGCCTTTATAGGAATGCTCTTTCCATTAGTTCCTGTCACCAGCTATCTTCACAACTGCCTTAACTAGTACTCTTCATTGTGCAATCAATAGAAAATTCAGAAATCTGAAAGAAGAACTCATGCTCCCATAACTGAAGTCCAGTGGTAGGAGGGCTTCAGGTACAGCCCAATCCAGGGTCCATGATATTGTCAGGGATCCAGTATCAGTTCTCTGAAATTTGGTTTGTTCTGCCCCTCCTCACTGTAGTGACTTTCTCCTCAGGCTAGCTTCCCTTATGGAAGGAAAGAATGAGTTGCTGTAGTTCTATGACTCATAGCCTCACATCACACAATCCTGAGAAAGAGAGTTCTAATCTCCACTTTCCCATAAAAATCTCCTGAGACTCCCCGAATTCACCAGCTTAGGTCATAGAGATAACCCTCATCAAGGATATAGAATACTCCGATTTGCTCCGCCTGGGTCATGTGCTCCATACCTGGAGCTCAAGGAAGAGCTAGTTTCCTCAGAACGACGTGGGTCCCCAGTGGAAACCGAGAACTACTAGAAAGAGAGAAGAATGTATATACAAGAGGGATTCATAGGAATTCATTGCATTATGAAATCCAGACATCCAAGAGGTGAATCCAAATAAAGAGATAAATACAAAATGGATAACCAAGGTAGAAGGACCGGTGGCAAACATTTAACACACTTACATTTATTTATTTATTTATTTTAAAGATTTTATTTATTTATTTGACACAGAGAGACAGCCAGCGAGAGAGGGAACACAAGCAGGGGGAGTGGGAGAGGAAGAAGCAGGCTCCCAGCGGAGGAACCTGATGTGGGACTCAATCCCAGGACTCCAGGATCACGCCCTGAGCCGAAGGCAGACGCTTAATGACTGAGCCACCCAGGCACCCCCACACTTATACTTAGATCTAAGGCTAAACAACTTTGGAATCTAGGTTTCGATTTCATCAAAAAGAATAAAAATATTTAGTTCTCAGCGATAGGAAAATGAAAAAACACTAACTCAAATCAGTAAGTGGGATAAGGGAAATATGAGGGACAACACACGTTAATTTTATCATCTTTCAGAATAAGGAGTCAATCGGTCCCATCTAAAATGGAAACATGTACCTTTGAAATCATGATCTTTCCAAGGTCAATATTCTTACTTTATTGTCATGAACTTAGAAGTATCTTTTTGAACTAAATATACTTCATATTAAAGAAACATTGAATTCAGAGATCTTTTCCATTTCTTTTTCTTCAAGTTCAAGTCAAATAGAATGTTTTTTATTGTTAAATAATGTTTAAAATCACATTTTTATAAAATCCTTTCTACCTACACACCTATTTTTTCCTGGAGTAGCTAATACATTAATATGATTCAGATATAAAGTTTTACAGTGAAAAGTCTTGCTTTCACCCATATCCTCCACCCTTCTAGTTTCCAGCTTTCAATCCATCTATCTTTTTATTATTCTATCGACCTGGAATGGAATGGTGTCTGTCAAATATGTACACTGGTTATTTTGAGTGTTTTGAATTTGAGGGTTTTTTTTTAACTTTCTTACTATATATTTTATATATATATATAATGATTAGACATCATTTTTTTAAAGTTATATTAAAAATTAAAATACTTTATCTTCCTCAATGGCCAATTAAATCCCACTCTTGTGAAGGCTTTGAAGATGGTCGGGGCCAGAAATTACCTCTCTTCTCCATCACCCTGAATTCCTTACTCGGCACGACTCACACAGCATGCACATAGTCTCTGAGACTAACACTGTTTGTGGACCTGGGACACATGCCTCCCGCCAGAGCTCCCTGGGAGTCCAATCTGTGGTTCCACCATTAGCATTACTGGGATCGATTAGACTCAAGAAAAGGTGGAATCTCTCGTGAGTTTTGAATTTCAAATTGTACTCAATGCCTCAGGGACCTGTTTATTTTTTGCACTTTTGGCAAAATTCTACTTCCTGTTTCTAAGAAAGGCTACTCAAAGAAGGGACTTCACTCAGCAGTTGAAGCCTCAGGTGGTGCTTCCTTTAGTAGCTTAGGAATTCGTGCCATAGAAACGTCATTGCTTGGGAGCCAAGTTCAAGTCCTAATTCTGCCACTTGGCAAACAGTCTAATCCTTCTGGTCCTCAGTAACCTCATCCGAAGGGAAAGATGGTAACAATGATATTACCTACCTCATAGGATTAAATGAAATCATATAAGCAAAGTGTATGGTACTTTGCCTGACGCAGTAAACACTAAATAAATATAAGCCATCACTGTCACTGATGAGCCATTTCCCCAGGGAGCAGCCTCACCAGGTGGAGACACAGTTCTTAGATCTGGAAGGATGGCTTTTGCTGAAACTGGCTACCTATGTAGAGGGATCCAGACTCTGCTGCTTTGTCTCCACTCGCCTCCCACTTTCACCGTCCCATAAAACCACCAGAGACACCTCCACGTTCACTTTAGCACCCCAACCCACCCCCAGGGCAGAATCATAAGCATCCAAATTATATTTGGACCAAACTCAAACTTATTTTCATAAATTCCTGGAACTTTCTATTTGGAACGACTCCGGAGATGATCTAGTCCAACTTGCCAATTTACAAATGAAGAAGCCAAAGCAAGAGGGTTGAAGAAACTTCCTGAAGGGCCATGGCTAGTTGATGATGGAGCCATCACCAGATCCCGGGACTCCTCTTCCTGCATTTTCCTATTACTGACCGCACTGCACTATCATACCCAATTCCTTGGCTGTCTCCTCCATAAAGCATAAGCCCCAGCTTAGGAACTCCTGCTTGTTTATGAGGAAGCTGAGCTTTAAAGAGAGAGGTGAAGTCAACTGGCCAAAGTCACCCAGTTTATAGGAGAAGGAATGAAATTTGGAGCTGGAGTTGTCCCAACTCAAAAGCCTGTGCTTTTTACTCTGTTGGCCTGTTTTCCAGTCCCAGTGACTAAAGAATATCTCCTTCCTAAAGAAAACATGGACATCGATGGAGACAGCACAGTAGAGTAGAACTGGAAGTGATATGAACTCTCACACTAGTCTTCGGTGTGAACCAGAACCAGTCACTTGATTTTCCCTTGAGTCCATCTTGGGCTCCGCAGCAGCACCTGGTACAGTGCCTGGCACCTTGGCTGTCATCATTGTGTACTTGGAAACAAGTGAAGTACGTTTTCCTCTGCGCCATGTTGCCACATCCTTTACTTCTTGCTTTCCCTCTCACCGGGAAGCTCAGTGGAAAGTCCAACATGGACCCGGAATCCTATGTATCCCCATTCGAGTGAGACGTGTCCTCAGGTCAAACTTAAGAGATCACCTCTGTTTTCACAGCTTTGGCAGGGATCACTGACTCTATCAAGTGTGAATACACTGTTTGTTTTCCTTCTTCTCTTTCTGTTTGCCATTGGAAAAGTCCATTAATGCTGAATGACATGACTAAACAGTCAAGGGGAGAACAGTTGATGTGTTAATAACTCTTAGGTAAATACCATTTGTTATTGTCACCACTGAGGCTTTCAGAGAGGTGGCACCATTCCTGGTCCAGGACTGTCCTCTTGTCAGCCCTCGATCTTTCAGCAACCTGGAAAGACAGGTTTGGAGTGGAAAGGAGTCTGAAAGGGACTGGTGAGCAAGAGGAAGGAAAGGCATGGGAAAGAAATGAGAACTCTGAAAGAGACATAGAGTGAGAGCAAGGAAGGCATGCACAAACACACACACACACACACACACACACACACACACACACACACGGTGAGGCTGAGGAGAGAAGTCAGGATGCTGGTGATTCCTCGGATCTTTTCCTAGATTCTGTCCTCTCCCAATCTCCCTCCTCAGCAGCGTCAGGGACCTTTGCATTTAGGGTTTCTGGGCAGCTCTTGGTCTCATTTGCTCTTCCACTAATATCGAGGAATTGTGGCTTTTCCTCCCAGACCTGGCTGGGCTCCAGAGGGGAGATGATGTTAATTGGATTCAAAGAATTGGCTTAAGAAAGTTGCATGGCATCACCGTGGAGGCAGAGGAAAAGAAGCTTCCTTGAGGATGTCCCCATGTTGGGGAGGGAGGACCCACCCCTGTGACTATGAGAACCCATAACATGTACTTGTAAGGATTCATGAGCAAGAAAACAGGGAAACCGGCTTTGCCTCCTAGCTAAAAGCCTATGTGACCTCGGGTCTTTGCGTTAAGCTCTCTGTGCTCTTAGGACAGGGGGTTTGCACCAAATGATCTTCCAGCTCTAAGTGTGATTAGGAAAGGCGACTTTTGAACTGAAATCCGAATGACTGGAAGCAGCCAGCCACATGACGCTCAAAAGTGCATTTTAGGCTGAGGGAAGAGCTAAAGCAAAGTCCCTGAGGCACCAAGGAGTTTGGCTGTGACCTTCAACAGAGCATTTTCAGTGACTTAATGTGAACAGAGGCCAGATCACTCTACTTAATAGAAGAGAATTGACTTGTAAGGAAATAGCCAATGGGTAGACGAATGATTGAAGAAGTAAGTCTTGAAAAAAAAGGAAGAAAATGGTATTAGTGTCCTTTGTGGCAGAGAGTGGGAGTACCGGTCATTCCTGCTTAAGGACTTTCATTTCCCTGCCCATTTCAGTGCTCTTCCCTCAATGCCGATATTCCGGACCAGAAAGCCACATCCTTGGAACACTCATATTAATGACTGTAGGGTATGTGTGGGGTTTGGAGATAAGAATACTAAAATCTTCCCACTCCAAGGCTCCACTGACAGCGTCAAACTTGTTTGCACTCGCAGATACTGTCACCATTCCAGCAAACACAGAGATATTTGCTTTGGATATTTATTTTTATTGTTCTCTACTACTCAGGGTCACCTTTGGTTTCTAAAGCTCGCTGGATCTTATTTCAGCCTCGGCTAGCTTTGCTCACTACCCTTTTCACCCTTACCCCCTCCTCCCAGGCAGATTCTAGAGCACTGCTGTCCCGTCGATCTTTCTCTGATTGTGAAAACGTTCTAGGACGGCACCAGCCAGTACTGGAACCACTAGCCGAACGTGGCTGGGCAGCACTCGGAAAGTGGACAGTGTGATTAAGGAACTCAATTTTTAAAGTATATATTTTAACTCATTGAAACTTAAATAGCCACGTGTGGCTATTTAACACAGATAGTTCTAAAGAGTTAAAATTCAGGACGGTTCACAGCTCCCCAAGAGGAGTCACTTGGCAAGTCCGTTGTGATTGCTGAGAAATGCATCGATGCAAATAAATAACGCCCAGGGCAGGGAGGGAATTTCATCTCAATGAGAAAGAAATAGAATATATTCAGTTGGCCAAGGGTGATGTGCATGAATATTATCAGCATACTAATTTGGCCTAAACATGAAAGTGCTGCTCCTTCTAAGTCAGAGAAGTAATCTCCACATATCATCATTTCCCTGGGCGTCTAAAGGGTGATGCTTTCATCAAGACTGCCTTGATGAAAAAGGTCCATTTTATGTATGTTTGGGAAGTTGGGAATGCTTTTTCCTCTCTTATAGATTCCCAGTGCACACCATAATCATAAAGGCTCTAAGAATTCCTACAGAATAACTCCGTAAGACTTTGCTTTACTCAGTATTATTCCAATATATTTAACCACGAAACCGTGTGCGCGTGCGTGTAACGTTAGCGTCCGGATGAACTAGAGAATATCAGGATTAGGAAGATGGGCTTTAGGGAAACGATGTCTGGGTGCACAAGGGCAGCTTTACCGCTTATTTCTAGCTGTCATTTAAGAAAGTCATTTAACCCTTCTGACCTTTGTTTCCTTCATTTGAAAATGGGAGATCATATCTATATATCAGAGACTTGCAGGAGGATTAAATGTAATAATGTATGTAAAGCACATATCACAGTTCTGGCACCAAGTGGATCTTCCCCAAATGCTCACCTATTATTGTTTTCACATTATTGGTTATGAAGTTAAGAACTGAATAACTGAGATTTTCTGGGCCCCAAGAGAAATAGGTTATGAACAGTTAGAGCTTACTTACTGCCTTGAAATATTTGTTAAGGATCGTATGGGAAGCCTGGATGTAAGCGTGAGCTTTTCTATCTCCTTTTGTTCATCCTTCAGTAAGAATGTATGCTTGGCATTGAATGCCTCCCTGCAATTCACTCTCAACACAACAGCCAGAGGGGTTCTTTTAAACCAGAAGTGAAAGCATGTCACTTCTCTGCGGCTCCCCACCTCACTCAAAAGAAAACCCGGAGCCTTCATAATGTTCTCCTTGTTCTATGTCGTCTAGCCTGCTGGTGCCTCTTTTACATCATTTCCTACTATTGTTTATTCTGCTCTGGCAAAGAGACTTCCTTGCTGCTCCTTGGACATGTCAGGAACACGTCAGGAACCTCAGGACCTTTGCACTTGCTGCTTCCTTCAGTAAGGAATCATTCCTCCTTATCTGCATGGCTCCTTTCCTTATATCTTTTGGGTCTGACTGAAATGTTTCCTCCTTACCCCTGGTGAAACTTGCATACATCCCTACACACCCCAGTACTCTCCAGTCCTCTTTGCTCTACATTTCTTTACCACACATCTGATATTTGCATGTTAGTGTTTGGTTTCTTGTCTGTTTCCATCCAATGAAATGTAAACTTCATGAGAGTAGAGTTTTTTTTATCTCTCATTTTCTACCATAGCTTAATGTCTAGGATAGTACCTGGCACATAGTAGATGCTCAATAAATGCTAATGGAATAAGTATGTGCAAGAATTGCCTGCATTTCGTTGCTGTAGACCAAGTGCATTTCCTCTGAGCCCAGTTTTGGATGGTTTGTTGAAGCATGAAACACACAATTACAGGCTGGTTTCTGTGGTTTTTATTAGTGTTTTCTGGGACCCATCAAACCAAAAAAACATACTTTGAAAAATATAATTCTTTCATAAAATAAAAATACTCAGTTATAATTTCACATAGTTTAAAGGGCAAGATTTCTGATTTTTTAAAACATAGCGGCAGTAGGACTGTTTCCCACTAATTGTCGACCCAGAAGCCAAATGGGGAGAAAAGCAAGAATGATGCAGACAGCTACAGAAAGATTAATTCCAATTAAGCTAAACTTGTGAGGGCTTATACATTTCGGTGGTTCCTAAGGCACAGTCTCAATGGGTTTTTACTAAGTGTTCTACCTCCTATTCCAGAAAAGACATCCTGAGAACCAGTGCTGGAGTTAACTCAGCTGTAATATTGTGATTGCTGTGCTTTTCCTTCTTTCGCACCGGATGTACCCATGGAACAGGGTCGTGCGGGACATCTCTTACATTCTGTAGAATTCAAGGAGCTCCTCACAGAGATGGCTCCGTTCTGTGTACATCGTAGGCCCTCAACAAATGCTTTGTTTAACTATAAAAGAATGAGATAATTGCCTTTCCCTCTTACTATTTTACCTTTGCCTCTATTTTATAGATTTGAAAAACAACACACTTGCAGAATTATGATCTAATGTGCATGACTAACCTTATCAAAAGATCCCTTTTTTTCAAAAAGACAAAAATATATATATAAACCAACCCCCAAATACTAAAACTTAGAACTTCTTTACACTTAAATAGCAACATACATCGTATAAACACATTCATAACCTTCATTGGTTAAAACAGGTCAAAGGTCCGTTACTGGCTTCTCGTACCAGATAAGTCTCAACAGCTCCTAATAAGGCAACAGAATTCTCATCCAACATATGTTGACTTGTGGAACCAAACAACCTGTCTGTTTGGTTTCATTTCCGGACAAGTAGGAAGGCAAAGTAAAAAGTCTCACAGTAGAATGTTCATCTAATACATAGCATGTTCTTGAAGTTTTGGCCATTGTGCTCTTATTCCACTGAAGCAATGATTCACATCCTGATTACGGATATGGAGATGTCTTCCAGAAGACATTCATTCATTAAGTCAACACATATTTCCCAAGGACCTAGCCCATGCTAGGTGCTGGGAAACAATGGATAAGATATACTCCCTGCCCTCCAAAAGCTTATAGTCTAGCAAGGCAAGAACTTTGAGGAAGGCCCAGCATGTTCAAAGGAAAACTCATCACCTGGGTCTCCGCCCTGTTCAGAAGACAAGTTCAAGAAGGTATGCGTGTATGTCTCTGGGATCCAGGACCTTGCTCAAATTTCATCAAGCCAAATATCCAGGAGCCTCAGATTCTGTGAGTCTGATAAAGTCTTAGCAACATACTTCCTGCCTCAGATTCCCATGAAAATGGCAAATTAGAGCCTAAGCCTTGAGAGTTCAAGGAGACCAGGTGTAGGGACATTATGAGTATCCAACACAGATAAGCTTCTTGAGTGAGAAGCTGTGAGTCCCCAAGAAACGGGGGTGGGGGGAGCTTCACCTGATGCTGGCTTATCTCTGGGATTTTGCTCTCCCTTGCAACACTGTGGTGGGAAGTATTCTGTTCACACCCCAAGCTGGCATGGCTCGATTACCTTGAGTTCTCCAAGTCACGAACAGCACATAGAAAATGCATCAACTCCAGCCAAGACAATAGAGAGATATGTTGAGAACTTAATACTCCAGCCTATTTAAGCAGGAACTGGGTGCCAAGAAACCGTCACTTTCAACAAAGAATGCAATCTGTTAATTATCTGCAGAACTGTTCCAATCAGTACTCCCCAGGTTTACTTGCTACCTAGCAGAAAATGCTCGTCAACGGGGAGGGTGCAGAAAGAGCCAAGGCCAATTTGGAGGAACGTGAGAAACCTGCAGGTTTGGGGAATGGTGAGCTCAGGGAAGGATCTAGCCCCCCCTAGATGATGAACAGGCAATGCCAGGGAAGAAAGAGCAGAGAGCGAATTAGCAGACGTCCCTAATAACTCCACGCGATTCAGATGCACACAGGCACGCGAACATTCGTGCGTTTACACCGGTTCAGATATTTGGATGTTTAATTTGTTCCAGGTGAAACATAGTGAAATGCTGGGAAAGCCTCAGAGTTCTTCATCTTCGCTGGGAAAGCAAGGTGTGTCTTTCAGGTCTGTGCTGCTCACTGTTATTTCTCTCAGTTCCCTCAGTAACTGTTACTTGACAACACCAAATAACACCTCTGCGGAGGTGACCCAGCCAGGCAGAAATGAAAGTGGCCTTGGTTGTACCTTCAGAAGACCATCTCACTAAGCTGCCGTTCCAAGGTCACCGTCCATAATCGCTCTCATTATAATCAGGACAAATTCTTAATTCTTACTTCCAGCCTTCTGAATACATTACAAACACTTTGTAGCCTTAGACTATGACTCGCTCACCTTTGCTGCGTAAGACATGGTAGTCGGTGCTCCATTCGTTGAGGAGATCGGCTGTCTCCATCCCCATATTATTGTTCAAGGTAGAGAGGCAAAAGAGGGGAGAAGGCCAAGGACGTGGGGAGCCAAAAGAAAAGGTGCAAAAGGGGTCTGGGTGTTCAAACCCATTTTCAAAATGTCTGTAGCCTTCTGCTTCTCCCAGGCTGCAGGACCCCGTGATAAATCTCCAGAACTATTCCACTGAAGAAATTCCCAACTTCCGACTGACCATAGCTCCTGAACTGACCTGTTTCTCTTCCATCTACCTTTCTTTTCTCTGCCTTAAAAAAAAAATCCTCTGGACACAAATCTAGGCAACACACCGTTCACTTTGGGATGAGTCCAGCTAAGACAGGAAAGTGATCATCCAAAGAGGAAAGATTTTCTGTGGCGCTCTCTCTCCCTTTCCTTCTCCCTCTCACTCTTCTCTCAGCATTTTCTTTTGCAATGTAATTTTTACTCTGCGTTGTCATTCTAGCGAAATGTCTTCCATTATAATTCTTGCTACATTACTGTGTTTAATTTATCGGACTCTGGCTCTCATTCGGGATGCTGAAAATTCCCTCTAGATTTCCCATTTCTAAAATTACCATTGTCTCTAACATTTTAAAACTTAAAAATTGGTTGACTTTGAAGTCTTGCTTTTACTTCACTCTAGGGACTGAAAGATCTACACATATTTTTGTTCTGTGAGTAAATCACTATCTTTCTCTCAGCAGGCTACATCAGTGGTTCTCAATCAAGGACAATGGTGCCCCTCAAGGGACATCTTGCAATGCCTGAAGATGTCACAGCTTTGGGGATGGGAGTGCAACTGGCATCCAGTGGGTAAAGGTCGCAGATACTGCTAAACACCGTACAATGAGCAAGGTAGCCAAATCATGCACAACAAAGAATTACTCAGCCAAAAATGTCCATTTTGCTAATCGGGAATCGATGGGCTATAGGAATACAAGCGCAAACTCATCACCACCTCCTTTTTCCCATTTATTTTGAACAATTGGGATTAAAAACAACCAAGGCTAGACCCTCTCTTAAATACCTAGAAGTGAGCAGAGATGTCATTTGAAGTTTTTTCCCCCGGTCATCGAAGAGGGAGGGAGAGAGACAGCCTTGGCATCAGGTAAATCATTCTTGAATGAGTAGAAAGCCTTCACCATTATTCTTGCTAATTTAAGCATTGCAAGTCATGTGATTATGCAGTGATTAGAGTCCACTTGGATTTTGGAAGTCTTCATGCTCCACTCACTGGCTCCTAAAGGTCAGGTTAAACTTCCCAGCATCCTCGGGGTCACCCTGTCAATCTGAGACCTTGAAGTTCATCCTGGCAACCCCGCCCTCCTCTCCTGATGAGGCCACGCGGGTGCTCATGCGCAGAGGACACGTCACCTTTTCCTAATCATTTTGCATATAAAAACATTTAATGCCCTCTAATTTTTTTTTTCTTTCTCTTAGCAAGAAGCACAAGGTTGCAAATCCTGCTCTTCTTGCAGTGGAAAGGAACTTCACAATAGAGGCAAAAACAAATCATGACCACATACAGCATCAGATTTCACAGAAAACTGTGTACATTGGTTCCCCATATAGGACATACTTCAAAGTAACAAAATAATTTCATCAACTGTAGTGTTCCTTCTTCCCATTAGAAGTGGATGTTCTTCCCCCTCAAGGTACATAAATATTAGAGAAAAGTAGTCTTTGGAATACTTCTGTCCAGGAGTTCTTGGCTTGCTATCATTTGGGGGAATGTTTGGGTTTGTGTTCAACGTGTTGGCAGGTTTAGTTTTCATTTTCTCGCCATCCACGTGCATTCTTCCCAAATTTATATACCAGCCTCCGTCCATCTACGCGTTCCAGAATTTCTCTTTTGTAGTAATATCTGTAACAAAAGATATCGCGTAAGGTGGCGGGTCTGACAAAGACTGCCAGGGGAAGAAGCGGTCACGGTCAGGACTGGAAACGCCTCACCTCATCGCTCGGCTGAGTTTTTCATAGGTCATGCTGCTGTTGTTCTTCTTTTTGCCCCATAGCTGAGCCACAGCCTCTGATTTCAAGAACCTGAAGATACCCTCAGACCGATCTTCCCACTTGATTAACCCTGGGTTCTTGTCTGGGTTCAGAAGGATGTCACGGATGAATTCCCATAAGTGAGTCCCTCGTGGATCTGAGGACAAGTTGGAAAAGGAATTTATTAATGGCCAAAGTCATAGCAAAGAAGGGGCAGAGGAAGCATAGAGTTGCAATATCTCCCATCAAGGAGGACATGCTCAATTTTCCCCTATCCACCAGCACAGTCGGATCAGAGAATCACCAAATATTTTATCTAAAAAAAGGGGGGCGGTATTTGAGAATGAACTGGCACAATTTTTTAGTTTTTACATCAGGAAACTGAGACACAGAGAATTCACGTGACTTGACCAAGATCCCCCAATAAGCTAGTGGTAAAGCTAAGACCAAGGAATAGGTCTTAGACCTCCTATGCCGGGGGGGTGTCTCTTTTCATTACTGTTGATGAATTGTTCAGGATTCCTTGTCATCTGTCATTTCCCAGAAAAGCAAATTTCAACCACTTCCATTTAGAACCTCAGCCCAAGTAAAGCATTCTCACCCAGTGGTTCAGTCAAATGCACATCAGAAAGGCTCTAGAACTCTAACTCCTAGAATATATTGGGGCGGGGCTTGGTAGGAGGTGAGGGGGCCAATTTGACAATGAAGCAGCTACTCTTCTAAGATTAGCAACCAAATCCTACCTGACCCCCCAAGACCCACATGACACAACACCTCCCAGTTGTTTATCATGCTCTGTTGATTCAATTCTGCGGAACGACACGGAGTAGCAAATAGTAACAATGTCCAATTGATTTCTTTCTGAGCCCTCTCCTCCACGTCTCTAAGAATTCATATATTTTCATAAAGTTTTATTACTGGGGGAAAGACTACTTCCAAAGAACACTGTTGAATATGAGGAGTAAACAGTCCTTTCTTGGATCAACACTCAACAAAGGCAGGAAGTCAACAATCAACAAAAGAAAGAAGAATACATCTCCATTCTTTCGTCCCATCTTCTCTTCCCATCTATTTTTCTGGAGAGAAGGAAACCGCTAATCTTGTGCCTGCAAGCAGTTCTCATTCACTGGGATCTCAGTTTTAGAACAAATAGAACAGCACAAGGAGGAAATATCCAGTGGATCTCCACTTCGAGAAACTGCAGAGGGGCTTACTTTGCCAGCGAGTGATGCCCTCACTGTCTCACCCTAAACAGGCTGAGATGAAGAAATGGAAGTGACAAGCAGAGGCAGTATTTGCCTAAAACCTAGTGGCCTTCAGTTACACCCGCCCTGAAGGGAAGGGGCAACAGGCATCTGAAAGCCAGCCAACTTACTGTGCTTTTTGGTGTGGGGCTTTGCTGGGTGGTCTTGCTCCTTTTTCATCTCAGGTGACTCTGCTAAAAGGAACAATGAGAGATGCTTAATTTACCTACTTCCTACAGTCATTGCCACTCATTCATCCACGCATTTAACCAGTATTTACTGAGCACCTACTACATGCCTGGCACTGTTTATGTGTGTCGTATACGAGCAAAACAAAACAGAGATGATAAGTACTATGAAGAAAAACCTTGCAGGGTAAGAAATGGGGATAAAAGTGTGAAGGTGTAAATACTTTGCAATTAAATATAAGGTGGTCACAGAAGACCTCTCAGAGAAGGGGACCAGAAGATGTGAGGGAGACAGCCAGCCACGCAGAGAGCTCGCAGAAGAACCGTCTATGAATAAGAACAGTAAATGCAAAGGCCCTGAGGTCAGTATGCGTTTGATACATTCACAGAATAGAAGGAAGCCAGTGTGACTGTGAACAAAGGGCAGAGGTTGAGATCAGTAAGGCTTTGTGGGACTCTTTTTGGATCTTAGCTTTATTCGGAGAGAGATAGGAAGCCATTGAAGGATTTAGGTCATTGAAAGAAGTTGTGTGTGTGTGTGTGTGTGTGTGTGTGTGTGTGTGCATGGGTGTGGATTTTTTTTTTATATAATACAGAATGTAAACACTTATAACAAAGAAAAATGGCTTTTAAGCCAGAGGAGTGCCCTTTTTTGGCATGCAAAGTTACATTTTAATCAGTCTGACAAAGGGGCCATTGACTGGCCTGCGCTCAGTACAGAGGGCCACCAGTGGACTATGGAAACACAGATTAGTTTAACAAATGACTCATTATGGTAACCCTTGTGAGTATCACCAAAGACAAGATGACAGGCAAATCTGGTGAAATGAAACTTCTTAAAAAGAAAAATAAATGGTTTAGCACTGCGTTTGTGTGTGTGTGTGTATGTGTGTGTGTGAATGGACGCTTCAGGTGTCAGGAAGACCAAGGCAGATCTTACCAAAAAATCTCTCAATCAGTAATGCAGCACTTTGAATACAGAGTAGTCCCTAAATACAAGCCACTCCTGGTAAGAAACTGGGCCAGCAAAACGCGGCTCTCAGTGCGCTGTACATCGGGGCTTCCTCAGCTGGGGTTTGCTGATCCCTGTGTGGCCTTCAAGGGCATTACGGACTGACTGAAACTGCATGCGAATGGAGAGGACCCATGGGACTCACGACATTCATTTCATTGTCAAGAGTGGTTCACGATTCCAAAAAGTCAGAATAACCAATAGCTCCTAAACAAAATGGTGAAGAAGAATACTACTGTTTATTGAGCGCTTACTGTGTACCTTGCACTGTGCTACGCTTTGGACATGAATGACCTATTCACTTCACTCAGTAACCTTCTGAGGTGGGTACTATCCAGAGATCTGTGCAGGAGCTGAGACACAGAGAGGTCAGGTGACTTGTCTGAAGTCACACAGCCTGAAAGTGGAACCACATTGTCAACACACACAATTTGAATCCAGAGGCTTCAGTCTCAACCATCATTCAGTGCCAATTCTAGAGGCGATGGCACATAACAGATTTCACAGAAGTCTTCCCTGCCAAGAATGAGGCTCAGTTCTCTAATGTTCAAGTTAGTGGGAAAAAGTAATTCCAAGTCGATGATTCTGGATTTCCCAGCGTGCATGGGCATACATACATGCACAGTCACCGACAAGAGCACCCAGCTTGTCACGACTCAGCATTCCCGGCCGTTTCTCCATGAGCCACGGTAGAAGGAGGACAGGGATTTCATAAGCTCTGGTTAGCTGAGAAACCTCTTCTTCAGGCAAAGAATCTCTCCCCTGGCATTGTCAGCAGGAGGCCCTGCACCTGACTTGGGTTTCTCTGAAATCTGGAAGGGCAAATTCGCAGGAAATGCAAGGAGGCTCTACTCTCTTGCCCTGTAGGTTTCAGGGTGAGGTTGCAACACCCCATCAGGATGTGACCATATTGCGACAGGTCTGGCACTCACCCCGGTTTCCAAGTGATACATCACTCTGACAGGGCCGCGTTGTTCTGCAGACAAAGAGTGGCATTTACCCAGTAGGCCACAAGCAAAGCTCATTTTCCAATGGCATCCAGGAGGGATGCAGGACCATGATCTCAGAGCCAGGGTTGAATTCAGAAAAACCCAAGTGTTTCTCGGCTTATTGGCCTCCGTCACTGTTTAGAGGTTCCGAGCTGACACAGAATCAGTTACTTTAGGGGCTAAGGTACCTTTGTGAATAAGATGGAAACCTTGGACCCTCTCCCCAGAAAAATGCACATAATTGTACACTCGTGAGAATCTGTAAACAGCTTCAGGGGTTTAGGCTCACTTAACGAGTCCATGGTCTCTAGACTTAAAGACCCCAGACCAGACAGACCGTGAGGGAATGTTCTCTGTGAGATGTCAGCCATTTACCCAGACTGGACTTCCATCCAGCTTCAAAGAAAAACCAAAAAACAGAGAACAAAATAAATCCCCTAATAAAAATGTTTCTGTCATAATATGGAGGAATATGCAGCCAAAGGCAAAAGAAAACTCGGATTTCTTCCAGCCTCCTCTTCCTGTCCCCTGTGTGTGGGCAAGCTGTGGGATCACTGACCTGCCTTCGCACTGAAGTCTTTTGATCTGAAACCTCACTTGAATACGATGGCCTCTCCCCGTGTCTTCCCCTCCCCCTAAAATAAAAGTCAAAACCTTTGAAGTTAGCCGTGTGGCTGAGTGATTCATTCTTGTAAAATAATGGCTTGCTCTGGGGAAGTCGTCCAGCTCAGCTTTCTCTCACTCTGCTCCCAGGCACCTCAGGCCAAGGTCCAGTCTGGGCAAGGGGAGCACCAAGCCACTGGCGTATGACGCAAGTTCCAGAGCATGACTTCAGCTAAGCCGCTTCGCAAGAAGCAAAGATTAGAAGAAGCATTTGCATGTGATTCAGCTGTGAGCCATTTCTTTACGGGATATACAAATGTCAGTGTTATAATAGACCATGCCACCCTAGCTCTAGGCTCAACGAGTCAGTGAATAAACACATCAAGCCCGGGTTGGCGTGATTGGCTCGAGGACTATCGGGCAGATCAGGAACACTGGCAGCGGCCATTTTGTGAAATGGGCAGATGACAGAGAAATCCAAACAAAGCCCGCTTCCCCACCTGCATTTATCACAGAGGGCATCAGTTTACCTGGAGCCTCGCCTTCGCTTGGCTTGTAACTTGCATTAAAACATAGGAAGATATTTAACTGCACTCAATCCCATGGGAACTTGAAAGCGAAAGACTCAGACAAATGACAAAGGTCCTTTTTTAGGTGTTCTGGTCCCATCCAGTAGAGACTAAACCTTTCTGGAAGGAATGGACCCATGCAAGGCTGTAATTAACTATCCCTCAGCCCTCCAGAAGCTGCCAGCCCCCGACCCTGAGTTGATTCTACCAGTCATAATTCTGGTAAAGGTCCTGGATTTGTTCACCGTGTTACAGTTGAAGGATAGGAATGGGGGACAAGGGAATCCAGGATCAAGGGAGGGAAAGGAGTACAGATCAATAAAGCCCGTTTTAAGGATGATTCAGAAATGGAATAAGGGGACAGTGAGTTCCCTATTGCTGCAAATATGAAAGCAGATCTGGACCCTATGGATGCTGAGATTCTAGAAGGTAAGCCAGGATACAGAAGAGAGATGGGCGGCTGTGAGGGCAGGAGAGCTGTGACTGTGCCTTTTAGGTTTCCCAGGTGCCTCAGGACCCAACAACCCCCAAGGCTCAGGAAGTGGTCAGTGCAAGTTTATTCTTAGCTGCAATCTTTTGCCATAAGCCAGAGACGCAACCGGAAGGACACGGGAGGAACCACCTTACAAGGTGTGAGAGGAAGTCAGAGTGTGACCGGGTGGTTTCCGCGGCTCTGAAACCCTCGGTCTTGACTGGGTGGCAATGATTGCGGCAGAAATTTCCCCCGATTGGCTCAGTTCCCTCAGAACGGCAAACCCACTGCAGAGCCTTTTCAGTATCTGATCTGTTTCCTAAGCTGAACAAATGCTGAGCGTGACACATAAAGCTGTGCCCACTGGGGGAGGGGGAAGTCGAGAAATGAATTGGCCCCCGTTCTTAACCTTCATTCCAGAAGCATCGACACTGGCTCCCAGCCCTGCTTCATTCAAGGGGTTTGACAACAAAAAACCTCAAACCTCATTATTTCGGTTCTTAAAAACACACTGAACAAAAGCAAAAACAAGGGGAGGTTTCGGGGGAGGAGAGGCTGTGTGACTCCAAGTTCCTTCACAAGCATTCATTTAAATCCCAATTCTGAAGATGCCCAACTTCAATGCCGAGAAAAGAGCAATTAACTCATGACAAGTCTAAGCTCCAAATTCCATAGACCCAAGTAGTTTTATGAGTTCGCACCCAGGTCAAGGGACACCACAAAACCCTCTGTTCACCTCCCCAGTGTTCTCATGCTCACAGGGCATGTACCAGTGTGCCTCTTTGTAAGGGGAGAAGGAAGGATCGTCTGAAAGCCCTTCTCCAGACTCCCGATGGAACAACCCTTTCAGGGGAACCTTGACTGCAAGTCAAGGATAGACCCCGGTTGCATCCAATCTTAGCCAAACACAACTAACGTGAACACAATTCATAAAGAGCAGATGGTCTGACTAATCAGAGAGCCCCGATAAGTCATCAGGGTCAGGCTTAAAAGCTGATCTGTGATAGCCAGGGTTCTAGAAATTTCCGACAGCTACCCCACTACCCAGAGATCATCACTGCCGTTCACTGACCTCTGAAGGCCACTTTGAGGTACTCTTTCTCTAAAGTCAGAAATAGACTGTTGAAAATTAAATACAGCCTTCTTCCCCCATATGTATACCCATGGCTGAACAGTTTTATCAGACAATTTCCCAAGGGCAAGCTTTCACTGAAAGGAGTTGTTGTTGTCACAAGAGAGTGACTTGGTTTCACAGGAGACAAACACTTTTCCTAGAGCCTTCCTTGCTGGTCATTTTCAACGTACAAATATTGGCTCAAAAGCAGGCCTTTTCAAAACAGTAACTCCATTCCTTTCCCAGTCTTTTAACGAGAAAAACTCCAGCAAAGTGGAAACATAGGGTGTTGTAATTCTGAGTAATTCTCAGCAAGCACTTGCATGAGGCGCCCTCAGCCCCTGATGTCAGGACAACTTACCGACAGGAAGGTGACCCGTGCTTGTCATGGAGATCTGGGCCCGACAGAACGTCTTGCTATCCAACAAATCTGCAGCAATGAAATGATAAACGACATTAAGAGACCCCTCCTTACAATATAACTTCGTGGCTGTTAGAAAACAGAATAAGAAGAATCTCGAAGGCCTGTAAGTGTTGGGGAGTTAGTTACCTACTGTGCTACCATAGTTGGTGTCATATAAATAGTTTTCTTCTTTCCAGGTGTTCATGATGGAAGGGTCTACAAAAGACAAAAAATGGGAATGGTCAGCAATCATCTTTCCCTGGGTGATGAGCTTGCCTTTTCTAGCTCACGGCTCATCAGAGAGGTGTTGGGCCTAGTGGGTGGTCCGCAGAGAGAAAGGATAAGATTCTGCTTCTATCACGTGCTACTTTCTAAGAATGTTAATTCCTTTCTCTTCCGGCATCCTATGGGAAATGGGCTTTGCTATGGCCCCAACCGTGTGTGTCCTACACCTACAGCCTCTTTAGGGAAGTGAGGGAATAACGTAGTGAGACCCTGTCCTAGAACAATGCTTTGGCTTCCTGGGAATTTTCCCAGTACGCACACAGCAGGGAGGGGGTTCAGGAGCCTGGAATCGTCTTGCATGCTACTGTATAATCATCAGAATATTTTTACATTAGAAAAAGAAATTGTTAAGGACAAATAATTCCTAATTAATGAGCGTCATTTCCTAGAAATATCTTCCGGGGGGGAATTAATGTTTCTTTCAGGAAAGTCTAGTCAGTCTTCATCACCATGTCTTCATGGCTGAAATTCCGGAAGCTTCCCCTCTGGTTGGGTGACAGCCCCCTCCCTTCAGGCTTTCTCCAATTAACATAAGGGGTGACATAAAATTCTCCAAACAAAACAGAGGAGAAGAAGAAAAGAGTGTCACCAAATCAAGCAAAAGACCTAGCCCCATTTCCTCATCTTGGAGGAGAAGCGCACTCCCTCTCCCCCCACCCCACCCCGGCAGCGTGCTGGGTAAGCATGTCTGACTCTTTGGATTTCAGATTCAGAGGAAACTCCCATCTACCTTCCCCAAATGAAGCCCAACTCCTACACAACCCCCACGTCTAGGCTGATCTCCAACAGAAGCATTTTCTTTTCTGGCCAAGAGCTGTGAGACCTGGCAGGAGCTCTCACCTCATCCCCACCAGGAACTTCCTGCTTTCCCCTCTTCACATATGGAGGCTGCCCTCAGCTCCCCTCCTGTCTCTGTTCTGAATTTCAGGGTCAGGGTGGTAAGCCACTGGCCGAGTTTCATTTTGTTTTTATAGCATAAATAGTATAAGACCTGACTCACTGGCTAAGTCCTCCTGTTTACGACATAGGGATTTAGCTGGTATTTTAACTAATAGCTACGTGTTTGGGCACCCCAAGCCCAATCTCTTAGGGTTACACCCTCTCTCCTCATTGGGTCACCTCGTACACCTGTTGTTGTCTCTGAAAACAAACTGAACCGAAAAGGTCTGGGGGGTGTTGGCCCCTCTAAGAGCTTCTTCTCCCCTCCTCCTAGGGTGGACCTTCTCCACCCCTTGGCTCAGCTTTTCTGAACTGGCAACACGAGATTGTCTGGATGGTCAAGGAGGAATTACCAAGTTATTTGGGGCCTCTCCAACACCAGCTGGCTTCTCCAGTGGGGCTCACTCTCAGGTCCCAGTGGGAGTGGGGGTGGAGGCCCAACCTCTGGGCCAAGTCCTGTGTCTCCCTCTAGGGCAGTCAGGCCCAGAAACACAGGCCACCCCGGGAACCCAAACCCTGGCCTTTGTGGGGGGAAGGGCAAGGCTAGGAAGACCTAATTAACACGCTTAGCAGCTATTGCTTCTTCTTTAATAATGGTGACTAGCCCCTTATAAAAGAGCCAATAACTGCATGGGACCAATATCATCCCCTAGCAACTCACAAATCACCTTGGGTCAAATGCGTCCTTGGTGACTGGCACGAGAGCCCCAGGGAGGCCTGGCAACCTCGGTCATCCCACGTGGCTCACAATCTCACTGCTGTGGATGTGGGGAGTGACCCTGGAGCAGCAGCAGCAGCCCAATTTTATCAAGGCCAGGGGACTGGGGGGTGGTGGCGGGACTTGCGGAGCTCTCCCGTGACTGAGAGGTCATAGGCCAAAGGTCAATATGCAAGGAGCTCTGATAGGTGAGAGGCCCTGGGGCACATTTCTCCAGGCAGTTACTGCCTGCGCCCTTCCTCCTGGTGCAGGTCCAGTGGGTTCCCAGGAGAAAGATTGGGGACAGACAAGGAGGACTGATTGAACGAGGGAAGGAGAACAAAACACAAACACAGACCCTGGGAGACGGCAGACCTAACTCAGAGCCTAGAAGAGCGTCATCTGTCCAAAAGTGTACTTGAGGCAGGGGGTGGGTTCTGCAGCTGCTCTCGGACGGCCCCCAAGCCTTCCAGAAGCTACGGTAACTACAACAGGGAGTCTGTAGCTTCCTCCTTCTTGTGAAATGCACTCCCACCGAGGGAGGAGCGGTGAGGAGACACTGGACCTTTCTCTTCTCTCCCCTTGCTTCTCCTAACTTGGCCCAGCCCAAGACCCTGACTCTCTTCATGTGAGAAGAAGGCCCACCCAGACCCTGCATTTTCCCCAGCTCCTGGACCCAAGCCTGGATGATGCCCTAACCAGTAGCAAGAGGCCCAGAAGTGTGGACAGCTTCAGTCTAGATTGGAAGACTTGGCAGTCCCTGGCCCCCAAGGCAAGGAACAAGACTCACGGTGGGGCAGCCCATTGGAGAGAGCCAGGGAAGAAACATCCCTTGGCTTCCTGCTAGAGCACTGGATTCGTCCCGCTCCCACGCTCTGCTGTCTGCCTCCCAACTGCCCTCCCCCTGGGCTTTGCCTCCCAAGTTGGCTCCGTTTGTCTGCTGCTACTCACCGGTTTGCTCTGTCTTGACAATGACATTGTGTGCGGACTGGAACAGGTCGCTGCCGCACTGGCCTGTAAAGGACAGATGGGGGAAGTCAGAGCCGGCCCACATGGCGCCAGAATTTAAACCAGCCCCGAAAGCGTCCACCAGGACAGAGCTGGCTTCTTGGAAGAGCTTCTGCCAGTCCTGCCACCTGTCCACCTCCGTGTGCCGAGGCCGGGGGCTTTCCTCTCAGCGTCTACAAACTGGAGCCTGGAGTCCCTGGCCCAGCAAAGCAGTAGCTAGGCCATCTACTTCCAATGCAGTTATTTGGTCTGGTAGAGAGAAGCCATCCCAGGATGGCGGAAATAGAACTTAAGAAGCCAGAAGGCCAGTTTTCCCACCAAGAGTTGCAAGGCACTTGGCCTTTCCGGCTCTTGGTTAGTGTGTCTGTAAATGGAGGGGATTAAACCAGATAAAGTCAGTAAATGGCCTCTAAAGTGCTTTCCCCTACTAACAGGATACAGGCTGAAGACGAAAATGCAGGAGAAACCATTTTCACCAGCTTGATTCTTCTTTGATTTTAAATGTAATCACCCACTTTGATTGGATCCAATCTACGAGATATGTCCACATAAATGAAGTGATTCTCCTCTTTTTTATGCCTTGCAACTCCTCTCTTGGTAATATATATGTAAAATATGATATTTGTATATCAAATATAAAAGTATATATACACACACATGTGAATGAGTTTTGTATGTTTTTCCTCTCCAACCAGGTTATAAATATCTCAGGAGCAGAGGTCATACCTTTAACCTCTCTGACCTTCAGGTTTCCCATTTGTAAAATGGGTACACTGTTTATTTTTTCATAAGGTCATTAAATGAATCAATTCACTTAGAATGTCCAGTATAAATAAACACTCAGTGAATACAAGCTAACAGAATCCCTACAAAAAGGTGAACAATGAAACAAAGGAGAGAAATCTGGTCATTAGGCATTCAGAGGCACCGACAGCATACAGTGGGGCCAAAGAAATAATGGAAGGTCATAGATGGAAAGTCAAAGTTGGCCACCACCCCTTTGCTCTCTGCCTCCCAAGCCTGTCTGCCCCAGGCTTCAATCAGGGCAAAGCTTTAAAGGAATGGATCTAATTGAAGGTAGGGAGGCAAATATATTTATATCTTCAAATGTAAGTCTGCTCCTTCTGAAGATTCCTGGGGGTTATTTCTAGAGCCTTGTTTGGTTTGGTTCTAGTAAAAGAAAAATGAGCAGCCATCTCTGGGAGGCAGATGGGAAGAAGGGAGTGCCCGGGAGCTGAATGAGGTCATCCCAAATGGCCACCCCAGCTGCCAGCCTCTCGACCAGAGCCTGGGTCCTCCGCAGTGGTGATGCAGCTGTCAGGGTCGGAATCTGGTCCGTAGCCCTGGACCTCCTGATTCCCAAAGTCCCAGAGACCTGCCCAAACATAGGTCCTGCTAAGACAGACGTGCCTGTTCTGACGTGGACAGGCCAGCTCACTATCCTATATAATATTACTGTCTTCCAAGATGCCCACAGCTCCCAGAAGAACTAACTTTATTTTTATCAGCACTGTCAGAAGAACCTTATGTCAGTGTCAAAGACATTCTGCAAGAAGCTGTTGTTTGCCCGATAGCGTCTTAGAAGCCAGGGGAGAACGTGTGTGAAGAGACTATCACTGATGGACAGCGTTTGAGGGGGTAGCTTGCCTCTGCTCTGGGTGGGGCCTCCAGAGAGACCCAGTCGGGGCTCTAGAGCAGCACTAATTCCAGAAATCGCTGCAGAGGCATCCCACACGTGTCCAGACCATTAGCTCTAACCCTCTCTCAGTCTCTCTTTTTTTTTTTTTTTTTTTTGCATTTTGGACTTTTTAAGAATCTATGGAAATATTAGGAGCCTTCTGCTCCCCCAAACACAAACACAGACCTCATTAATTCTCCATCACTTCTTATCGCGCGGAGGTCCCATCTAAGAACCTCCATGTAAAAGCTTAAAGAAAGAAAAAGCGCCCATGAGGATCTTAACAAGCAAGTGACTGGGAACGAAGCCCTCCAACCCTGTGCGCAGGGGAGAGAAGAAACGGTCTTCTGAGATCCCCTCTCCTGTGAATTCCCAACCAGCCTTCGTCTCCTCCAAAATCAGCCGGAAGGAGAAACGCAATGACCTGGGGTTCACGAGGGACCGGACACACGCGCAGCCCTAGACTTGCGCCTGTTCTCCCGCCTCCTTGCTCCTTCCCCGCCTCGGGCAACGGTAACTGGGAGGCGGGACCGCCCTCGGCTGCCCCGGAAGCTGCTCGCTCCGCCGAGAGATAGTCACCGTTCCACTTGAGGTGCTGCAGGCTGCTGTAGAGAAGCTGGCCCGCCGCGCCCGCCGCGCGCGTGAACTCCTGCAGACTCATGCCGCACAGGCGCTCGCCGCTGACGTCGAACTCCTGGAAGGGGATGCAGCTGGCGTCCAGCTGGTTCGTGTCCAGGAGGTGCTGGAGCCACTCCCACACCTGGTACTTGGTCCAGTACTGAGGGTGGATTTCATGCCACTGGCCTCCGAAAAACCCGCCGGAAACTGCAAAAGAGGCGGCGGCCCCGTGAGCGACCCGAGGTGCTTCCGGGACATAATCTCGGACGTGGGAGGCACCGCGTGGCTGCCCGACGTCAGCACGACCCCAGCCGGGGGGACGTCAGTGTGGGGGGTCGGAGCCGGGACAGGCGCTAGAGAGGAGGCTCCCAGAAATGCCACCCCCCCCCGTCTTCACGTCCTCCCTGTTTAGCCCCCGGCGCCCCAGGAGGACATGGAGCTGAAATGCTCTGAGCGCGTGAGCGCACCCCTGCCTCCTGCGAAGTACCAGGAGGCGAAGGCATCGCTACAGTTTCGGCAACTTACTAGCCTATTGTCCACACCCACACCGTTCCCTTCCTCGCTCTTCTCTCTCCTGCTTTTAACTCTCTCTTACACACACACAAGCACACATGCACGCACATGCGTAGTCCCAGATTCAGACCATTTTCAACCAAAAATGAGGCCTGAGAGTAAGATTCTTTTTCTCTACGATGCCTTTGCTTCTAGAGTGGTCCAGCCTAGCCGCCGGCTAACTGTGCTGATCGACCCCGGCCCCACGCTGGTTATTACAGCCACTGTGATGTCACTTCCCTACTCAGCTACCTTCAGGGGCTTCCCATTAGTCACTGACATTGGGTACAAAATGGCCAAGCCAGGCATTGAGGCTCTTCATAACTATTCTCCAAGTGACCTATCACTTCTGCCTTTTTTCTCTTGTGTTCTTTGAGCCGGGTTTGTATCCTGCCAGTCAGTCCCCGTTGAATACTTACCCAGTTAGCAGACTCTGGCCACCCCATAACAACATCACAGACCCCTCCCCCCAAAAACAATTATTCAGGGCTCGATGTCCCCTGAATCTCCAACAGATGAGCTTGGTATTTCTCCTAATGGCTTTTGTCATGTTTTGCTTTGCTTTACACATCTCTAGGTTCTGTCTTATTCTCCTTTGTAAATTGTAAACTCCAGGTCAGAGACTTGGGCTTAGTCATCTTTGCATCTCCTACAAAACCAGCCTCAGAGACTATGCCATCGTTGGTGCTCTCTGTATATTTCTTTGGTGGAATCTGTTGCTGAAGAAGAGATCATGTAGAAACCTAGAAGGGTCTGAGGTGCATTCGCGAGACGGTTAAATTAAATACCAGTGAAAAAGTCAAGTTCATCCAAGCCAATAAATATTGCTGAGCTGTATATGGGCTAAACTTCTACATACGTGACTCTCCCATGCTCACTGAAGAGAATGTCACAAAGTCACCCCGAAGTCCTGGGAGGGGATGGAGAGGAGAGAGCCATCCTCTGAGGACATGGTAACGGGGCTGAGCTCTCACAGTCCCCTTGAAAACAGAGGTCAAAGGAAGGAGCTCTCATCCAGGAAAGATGAGGGGCAGGGACAAGGGGAAGACACTACTGAAGCTCACCAAGCTGAAGCAGGAAATCCGACTGAACACGACATACAGGGACTCCCACAAACTGAACGATGGACCAGCAGAAAAACAGAGCGTGAGAAAACTGTCACTAATTTTTTTCTTCCAAGGCATGCTAGATCAGTACTTCTCAAAATCTGACGTGATTGTCAGTCACCAGGGAATGTCGTTCAAATGCAGATCCAAACTCCATAGATCTGGGGTGAGGCCTGAGTTTCTGCATTCCTAACAAGCTGCCACATGACGATGATGATGGTGATAATGGTGATGATGATGGTCCATGAATACAGTTTGAGTGGCAAGGAGCCAAAGAGCTCCAAAGGTTTGAGTCCCATAACGGCCATTATGTAGCCCTCAACCCCCCCCAGAGATGCTGAAGGGGGATATGTTTCCAGCTCAGTCCCACTTGTGCTCACCCCCTATGCATCCATCCCCACTTCCAGGCCTCAGGAGCACGAACAGCAGGAGATGGACGTCATTTAGGCACGAAGGTTGGCTCCATGGGTCACGCCTACCACTCACAGCGTGTACTTCGCTCCTCACACAGCATGGCCAGACAGAAGCAGCCCTACAGCCTCTGCCTGGGGCCTGGAGGGGAAGCCAATTGGGGTGGGGAACAGGGGCAAGGATTGGACCGCTCTAGTTCCAAAATTTCATGACATAGCAATATTCCCAAATATACAAACACACGGAACTTAGGCTGGATATTCCCATGTGCCTCCAATTTTTTGGTGTCTCACAAAAACAGCTGTTTAAGGATGGGCTGTATTTTTGTGACTCTGAGGCTTTGATCTTTTTTTCCAAAATAATTACACTGCTATGACAGTACAGCTCTGAGTTTGCCAATGAGAGACAATAACTCTCAATAACCCGACAACAAGCTTCTCTATTTCCTCTCCCAACTTCACGTGATCCAGACTAAAGGACGGTTCCCCCTATTGTATCCGGTTAGAGCTTGGATTTTGTCTCAAGTTGACTGGAGGATTCTACCCATCTGCTGGGGGACTCATCAGATTCCCAAAGTTTTAGGAGAAGCCATGAAAATCCTGAGTGCCTCTCTTGTCTATTACTCAATTGACCTCCCTCACCCCATCAACCATGACCAGGAGCTGGGCCTTCTTTGGGGCTTCTGGAAGGTAAAACATACAAGTGGCACCCAAATTCTACTCCCTGCTAAACATACTGCCCCCGCTTTCTCCAAAGTACACAGAAGGAATGCTGCCATGATCCAGGGCCCAGCCTGGGGACACCAGCCACAGAAAAGTTCACTGCCCAGAGAGGAGAGCAGTTTTGTGGACAGGTGACCAAGTAAAGGAAGGTCACCTGACCACACTTCCCAACCTTGTTTGACTGGGTTTCCGAACGGAAGGGGGAGGAGCTGCACTTGCTGGCTGGCGAATCCAGCCCTTCCATTACCCTCCACCTCCTGCTTTGCAGACTGCTGACCGACAGGCCATCTTCCTTTCTCAGGAGAAGCAAGAGCAGCAGGCCTCCTGCAAGGAGATTAGCAGCAAGTGTGGGGCAGGAGAAGGCCCAGGGCTCCTTAAACCAACGGCAGTGTGATGCACAGCTTTCGGCCTAGACCTAGCGCCTTCTCGGTGGGGTGTGGGGCCTGATTTGGCAACATCTGTATTCAGTTCAGTACTACAGTAAGCCATGGCCTTGATCCCCAAACCCTCTGGAAGCCCCAGCAGCAGGCCTTCCCTCTTCTGATCAAGGGCTCTAAATTAAAGCACCGAAGGGAGGCATATGGTCTCCTGACAAATCTCTCTTTACAAAGGAAGGTCACTGGAAAATGAAACAGAAAGAATAAGCTGCTATAACCCTGTCTTCCTTAAGTTCCAAGCTTCTGCTCAACACACATGCACATGTGTGCACACACATGCAAACATGCACACACACACACACACACTTTTCTCGCTATCCTATCTTGATATCCCAGCCAAAAGCTGTTAAAAGCATCAACAGGTGGCCTTCCCTTCAGGCATATCTTCTAACACCCTCTCTGCCAGGCTGCCTTGAATTTTGGGAGGAAACAATGGAAAATCTCCAATGGGCTTCTGTCTGGAGCCCCAAGAGCCCATCGGGACCTCCAGCATGAAGTATTCTCCATTTCCCCTCGTCCCCACAGCCCTGCTGAATAAAACCTGTATTTTTCAAACATGAAGTTGGGAAACAAAGCCTAATTACAGCAGAGGGAAAAGCCCCCGGGAAAATGACACTGACACCCATTCGGTCCCCTTACCATTGCACGTGGGGTAGCCGTCTGTCCAGGCTGGCTGCTGTTGGAGGAGAGTGTTGCTGGGGTTGAGATTCATTACACCACTTCCTTCCAGAATCATGATCTGTAAGGGGATCAAACAGTTCGCTCAGTCAGGGCCTCCTGGACAAACGTCATTTGAGAGCACAGATCATAGAGTTAATTCGGGAAGAAGGAAAAAAAAAAAAAAGAATTTGTCCTTCCATCCATTGCCTCCAAAGCATGTTACCACAGCCCTTTCAGTAAAAGCAAAACTCACTGGCAATTAAAAATTTCCAGGTTCAACTTTCATATGCATGAGGCAAGTTTTTACAGCCACCCATTCATAAATGAATAATCTCTGATCAGGAATGAAGCAGGAGGAAAATGCAATACCTGCTCACAGGGCGAGTCTGGCCAGCAGCCACGATTTTTTTTTTTTTTAACAAAAGTGAAAATGCCAAAGAGATTTTGTGCAAAGTAGAATTGCAATCAATAAAAATCCAAGCCGGCAGCGGCCCAGCCCCAGCACCTGTGCAGGAACTTGGATCTGAAATCAGGCGTTCACAAGCCCCCACGACGGAGTGGCCCTGCACTCAGACACCTAGCCAAGCTTCCTTAGTGCAGACATCAGCCACAGGCCACGGCCACGGCCACATCTCAGAGGACTTCACTCCTATGTCCCTAGAGTGCCTCCAGTATTTGGCTCCATGATCACATCAGGGATCAGTCGGCTTCTCTGACGAGACACTGCCCCTCTCCTTCCTTCCCGGTGAAACTTCTGACAAGCTTTCTCTCTCCTTTCAGAGCCCTGGAGAACACCAGAGGCTTCGAAGCTAACCTGGCGGTGACTTTCTGCTCTCGTTTTCTCAGGAAAGGACTCAGGGGAAGAGCCTTTCTCACATGGGGCTCTTTGGATTTTTTGAAACTACGTGAAAATGTTACGCTTCAGAAATAGTCCCCTCCATGCTCGGGGTTTACACGGTTCCCTACCAGGAAGCCGGCCACCCTCCTCCTTTCAGCCTCAAGCCCTGGAAGTGGGTTCAATCATTCAAAAGAAGAGTTGCCTGTTTCCAGAAGGCAATTGAGCGTCCCTCAGGGTCTGTAAAGATAACTTGCTCTTTCTAGAGTGTTGGGATGGGGAGAGGACATAGCCTTAGAGCAGCAGCTCATGGAAATTTTTCTGCCTGTTCGGGGGAAATCTTGCATCCTTGCGTGTCATCAACGTCCCCAGGACTGAAATTGGTCAAGCAGAGCAGTTCCAGCCCCCCAAACTCCTCCAACTTAGCCCCTACTTCTCTGGTTCTAGGTAGGCCTCAGATGGGAGAAGAGGGGTCTGGAAGAGGCATCAAAATTCATTCGTGTATTGATTTATTCAGCAAATATTTACCCACCCTACAATGGGCTGGGTACTGTTCCAGGGACCGGGGACAGAGCAGTGACTGGGAGTCAAGCTAGGCCAAACAGGACATTCGCGAGGATTATTAACATCATCATGGTTGTTTGGCAGTTAGGCCAGAATCCAGCCTAAGTAGAAGGTAGAGAAAGAAAGATAGGACCCCAGCCGACCGCAGGCCGGGAAGAGGGCCGAGCTGGGTTCTGTGTGGTGGTACCATATACGTGAGCTTCAAAGCCAGAAAGAGCAGACTTGATTCCAAGCACTACCCCTTCCCAGCTGGTTCGTATTAACTCAGACACGTCACTACCCTCTCTGAACCCGTTTCCTCACGTGCAGAATGCAAGTCACCATACCTACTGTGTGCGTGGGGGTTGGAGGTTAAAAGAGCTTCTAAACCTGGAGCGCTCTGCACAGTAAAGCACAGCTATACGGCAGGTGGGATGAGGAGAAGAGTTGCTCCCCTTCTAGTAACCCAAACCAGAAACAATCTTGGGCCTCAGTTTCCCTGCACAAAAATTTAAAGAAGGTGACTGCTTCGATTCTTCTGTTCCCTGTCCAGAAACCTCCTTGCTTCTCAGTCTCAGAGAAGGAAGACCAACCCAAGCCAAACCTTCCTCTCCTTTTTCCTATCGAGCTTTCTAGAACACTTGCCCTCAGCTAAGCAATCTGATGGGGGACTCCAGGGCGAGAGAAACCCTGCAAGTCCCCAGAGGGGTGGCTGGGGGAGGGAAGGGGCATGGCCCAGTCTCCTGTTTGCTCAAGGCTGGGCCTGTTCCTCGCTGGCATTTGCTCAACCACAAGCAGTAGAAAGGTTACTGTTTAACCCTGAAAGAGCTGAAGCTCAGAGCCCAGCCCATCTGCATGGAGGAGGGATCGGCCCTTCAGCCTGGGGTTGGGGGGTGGGGAGGGCTTCCCTGAAATGCTTTCGGAAGGGTTTGCCTGCAGGGCTGTTTCCCAGGGGCCATTCAGTGGGAGCAAGACGAGTTCGGGGCTTCTGTTCCCCCCTCCCCCCAAATCTAGAAGGCAGGTTGATATGAGGGCTGAGCACCCCGGCTTTGGATCTGGGGAGAGGTGGGCTCAGATCCTAGGTCCCCTGCTGGCCGTGCATGACGTCGAGCCAGTTCCAAGCATGTGCAGCCCCAAAACGTTCCGATCCTCACTTTCCCCAGCTATAAAATGAGAACAACCCCAACCCAAAGGGCTGAGAGAATCAAATGAGGTCGTGTGTGCAGAAAGCTTAGCAGGTAATGGCAAGGAATTCAATAAATGTCGCAGGACAGCACGGGCCAGTTCTCCACTTATGACCAAACGCCCACAAGCCCCTTCCCTTGGGGCAGGTTATCTTCTCTCTCCGTGATCCCCTGAAGGCATCCAGGACTACTCTCAACCCACAGAGAAGCCTGTAGGACGAGGAGGCCCCAGCTGCCTCATCAGCACCTGGCCCCCCAAGGGGCTGGCCTGTGGCATGAGCACTGCTCCCTCTGGCACCCCACCTGCTAGGGAAAGGAGCCAGCACAGTGAGGGGCCTCTTTTTTCTTTTCTTTTTTTTTTTTTACAGGGCACAGTAAATGGTTACTACTCATAAAAGAGTTCATGTGGCTTAACCCTTACTGAGTCAGAGTTCACTCGAGCTCACCCAGGCTCATGAGAAAAGAAGGTCAGCATCTCCAACCGTGATGCTGGCCGGTGCCCCGAGGGGTGAGCACAGAAGGCCCAGGGCTAGTGTAGCTGACAGCCTCTCCCCAAGTCCTACTCCCTCTGAGGCCCAGTTCCTCAGGTGGAAAAGGACATTTACCCCCCACCAATAGCCTCCCAAGCGTCTTGAGGAGATCAAATGAGATAATAGATAATAAATGTCCCTTGAGAATTGTAAAAAGAGCATTATTACACCCAGCTCACCCACACTCCCATATACTAATGTACGCTTTCTATGGCACATCGAGATTACTTTATGGGGTATAAAAAGCAATCCTTTTAATTACAAAGTAGGGGGATTTTTTTTAATGCGCCTCTGTAAGCTTCCCAGTTTACCATCAGCATAGCTTTTATTGTTTCTTGAAGAAAAATATCACATTGATACAGGTAGAGACTTTGGAACCTTTGAAGTCTGGGTTTGAATCCAGGCTCCCCGTCTGTATGCCATGTGACCTTGAGTGTGACAACCTTTCCAAACTCAGTTTCTTCTCTGGCCTTCGAGGGAGCATGGAGGGGGAATGTCGATGTCCTGTCTTGAAGGATGAATAACCTACTGGATTTTATGATGTCTGGTCCAGCACGGCACGCACACCCTCCAGCCAAAATCAGTTTCTTGCCCTTTCTTTAAACACCAATTCTGAAGCAATTTCTCCAACACAGTTAGCTTCTTCCCAAGATTGGCAGAAGTAAATTCAGAGCCTCAATAAGAATGATTCCCCCTTTCGAGTCAAAAGCAAGCAGAGAAAAGAACCCCTGGGTCCTCATCTCTAGCTCAAGGGGGAATTCTGGCAACGATGGCCATGTGCTCAGGGTGAGAAGCCGACTTTCTCAGTGTCTGTGAGACTGACGCCCTGCGCTGGGTGGGTTCCCTGGCCTTCCAGGGCATCGCAGGATGGTGGCTGCCTCCCTGGACTCCAGCCACTACAAGCCAGACACAACCCCCTCCAGGTCCCTCCCTCCCCCGAAACGTCCCCTGGGGCCAAATCACCCCCAGTGGAGAACAGGGTTAGAAGAGAGCCTGTGGAGGCCTCAGGCTTTGATCATGCTGGTGTGGTGACCTTGGGCTGTCCCCCAGCTTTTCCGAGCTCCTGGGAGAGAGGCATGGTATTAGGACCTACCGCAGAGATTTGCTAGAGGATTGAAAAAGGTAAGAGGCTTTAAAGCACCCAGTGCCGTGCTCGGTACAAATAAAGAGTAATTGCCTTGTAAGTGGAGGTGAAGAAAGTGCGTGGGGCATCCGGGCCACCTTTGTGTCTTCCTAGGGGCTGTGCACTCTGGGAATACAGCATACATTGCGACTTGGGCTATTACAAACTACACACACACACACACACACACACACACACACACACACAACTTGTACATTTGATTTCAAACCCAAAGTGAAATGAAATGTGGATTATTCAGAGATTTTCTTCATCTGCCTTCTCTTACCCCTCCCTTCATGGCAGCAACAATCAGAGAGAAGGGTAGCTGACTCTGCGCCCGCAGTGATTGTCCAAAGTTCCACATTCACCCAGGACATCACCCTCTGCACACCAGTTCCTCCCTCCCTCCCCTCCCTCTTTCCCTCCCCTCCCTCCCTCCCTCCCTCCTCCCTCCTTCCCTGCCTCCCTATTCCTCCCTCCCTCCCTGTCTTCCTCCCTCCCTTCCTCCCTGTCTTCCTCCCTCCCTTCCTCTCTCCTTCCCTTTCTCCCTCCTTCTCTTCCTCC
>NC_048233.1:64975995-65012636 GCF_002007445.2 Ailuropoda melanoleuca | reverse complement strand
GAGGGGGGTGTTGGGGGCGGGGCGGGGGCAGCCTAAGTGTTGACATGGTGACCCAACACTTGGCCTGACCCTAAAGTTTAATCGTCTCACATTTGGCTCTGCTCAGGGACACAAATGGGAGATGGAGGGGCCTAGCCACAGAGCCTGAATCTCACTTATAAATTCAGGGTGTGAGGAGCTCCAGACCTAGCCTCGCATTGCTCCGCGGCTCGAGAGCGGATCCTAAGAGGAGGAAATCATGCCTCCGATGGTAAGGGTTGGACTCTTGATTCTGAACCTTGGCAGGCTCTGTTGACCTCGGGAAGGTACTATTTTCTCTAAAGCTTCAGTTTCCCCATAAGACAAAAAGTGGGGGGACATGGGGCTGATGTGTGGGGAAGGTGAAAACGTTTGTAAAGTTCTCACATATTAGCTCATACGTGGCAAGTGCCCCCCAAGTGTCAGCTATTACTAGAAGGTCGGCCCATGAGTCTCTCTTTAAAGTGTGCTGGTTGGCTACGAGGACATTCTTGGGGTCGGTGTAGACCCTTCAGAGGCAGGAGAGTGTAATAGTTGGGAGTGCCAGGCTCTGGTGTCAGACAAACACGATTCACATCCTGGCTTTGCCAATTTACTAAAGGGGCAAGTTTGGACAAGTTATTCAGTTTCTCTGAGCCCTAATTTTCTCATTTATAAACTGGAGATGATATGAAAAGGGTTGTTGAAAGACAAAATGAGATGATGCCTGTAAAATCCTTGGAAAAGTGTTCAACACATAGGACTTGGGGAATGTTAGCTGGTTTTTATAATAATTATTATTATTATTTATTGTGTTATTACTAGCATTTTATTGAATCTCCAAGGACAAAATTGACAGCCAAGTTCATTTCAAGCAAGGCCTGGAACTTCTACCATCTATACAATGTTTTGTAATTCTAGCTTTAGCTGCCACAGTCAAGTCTAGGCTGGATCTCCTGCCTCCCCACCTCCTGTTTGGGGCCGCTGTGTGGATATGCTATTAGGCTGAGCTCTGAACCGCCCCTCTTGGCCCCGGCTCACAGAAGCCGTGCTCTGTTCCTCTGGCCATGGTCCCTGCTCAGGGACTGACAGCCATCCCCCCTGCTCCCCTTCCTCCCAGCAGACGCACTGTGCTTGGGGCTGCCAGGAGCGGCGGGAGAGCACGGCCCGCAGGCTCTGTGTTATGGCCTCCGTGTTGTACTTCCACCTGGTTTGCAGGTGCAAAGGACAGCAGCACGTCTTAAAATGGGGGCTCCTGGCAGAAGGTGGCCAGAGAGCGTCTCTATCCTACAGGCTCCCTTAGCACAAGGAGCGCTCAATCACAGCAAAACTGGGGTTCGAGCTCACGGGGACAGAAAAGCAATGGGAAAGAGGCACCCCTGGGACTCTGGCAGGGACCTGGAGCCATGCACCCCAGAACCTAGAAGGCTCTGCCCAGTCTCAGGGCCCCTGACAAGGCCAAAGACTGCTCGACTGCTCTCTCTCCTTAAATACACACAGAGAGCCTGCCAGCAGAGACAAACGCAACCCAGCTTGGGTCTGGAGGGTGGTAAGCTTTTTGCTCCGTGGTGGCACGACTAAGATGTAGGACTGAACACTATCGGCTCTGAGAATCCGTACACGCGTACGTAACTGTACTGCAGTAGCTACGGTTTACTGAACACTCACGATGTGGGATCTCTGTGCTGGTTTTAAATGCATTATCTCAGTCAATACCCACAATTGCTCTATCAGGCATGATGTCATTTAACAGATGGCCTTTCTGAGGCTCAGAGAGGTTAGGTAACTCATTCAAGGTCGCACAGCTTAGCAAGAATTGGAACTAGAGGAGAATTCAAACTCGGACTGTCTAGCAGCAAACCCTGGGAACTGAGCCACTTTCGGCTGAGAAGGGGGTGCTCTGCCAGAGAACAAAGTTGCCTTCAACCCCTCCTCACCCCGTCCGCTATCCACACATAGTCACTGCGTTCTCCCTGTGCTATCTGGGGCCTCACTCCTTTATCAAGCTTCTCCAAGATAATAAAACTTTCTGGTTCATTCAATCACGCAGGTACCCCGATTGAGCCCCTCTTCCCTCTTTGTCAGAACAACCTGAAGCCATCTCTCGTGGCAATGTATCAGAGAGATCCTTCAGAATGAACGAATAGAAAGCTGCCTTCATTTTGCCACTTCACAATATGCTCAGGTAGGAATGGGTTACTGGCCTAAAAGCTGGGCCATGATACTCTTTGAACCCCTAAACTAGATCTATGCATATATACATATATGTAACACATGCATATATGTATGAACATACATCATATAAACACTATTCCTCTGATTCAATAAAGTTATTTTTATTTTGTATTTTGGAAATAAACCGACCCATAATTATTTTCTTTATCTGAATTAGACCTCAGGACAGAAAGCCTGGTTTTTGCTGTAAGGGTGAAAATACAATGGGAGTAATCGGGGTCACAGAGTAGATCTTAAGCAAGGCTCGGCCGGCATTCCCTGTCGCCAGCCCTGGAGGACTGCGAGTCAAAGTCACGGTCTGCCTTCTTCCTGACTCCTTTATTCATTCAACCACATCATCCCCAAACTGCCACAGAATTGGCTGCCTTGTGGGTATTTTTACTCCTCAAGCCAGAGGAGCAATTAGGCATTTTAAATAATTACTTTTGTGATGACAGCGATATCCAGACCATTCTCAGGCCTTAATCAAAGTTACCAGCAGGTGAATTCACAGCCTTTGCCCTAAGGATATTGCAACAGCTTCCTGACTTCCTGTTTCAATATGACTGTCATTTCAAAAGAACTACTCCGAAAGAGGGGAAAAGAAAATCCATGTACATGTGAAATTTAACTGAACATAAGACAGGCAATAATTCATGTTTTCCAAATGAATCAAAATGTGAATCAAGCTTGGGGAATGTATTTGATCCTCTCGGGATTACATCACAGGTAATTTCATACCCTCATAATGTGTTTTGAAATAGACATTTCATGTTCCCAGGGGCAACATCTGAAGTATTATTCCTGGGCTTTCAAGCGTTTTCATGAGTGATGATGCCGTGTTGGGAAGCCAAGTGTTGATCCATTATAGACACACTTTACTGACTGCAAGCCATTTGGAAATATACATATTATGCTGATCTTTATCATTTTTGGTGCCAGACCCAGACAAGATGCAGATACTGACAGAGGACAGGCACCTAATTTGATCAAAAGACAAGATTGCCTTACATGACCTGTAGGGCCTTTATCAATGCCTTTCAGATGTGACAAACTAAGAAGAATAGGGCAAGCTTGGAATCTTAAAAGGTCATAGAGCCTTTTGACACTGAGGCTCTCACCTACCAAAACTGCACATTCGTCCATACCTTGCTTTGCATATATTCTGTGGGCCCCAGGCCCTCTAAAGACCCTCTCTAAAGACCATTGACCCCTACAGATCTATGGACACATAGATCTTTAAGAAATCTCTCTTACAGCCACATTGGATTGAAATTTAAAAGAAAACTTTGTAGTGGAGTCAGGGCTAGGAGACATAAGTGTATTCTGACCTATGAGAGAAAGCCCCAGAGATTTTATTCTTATCCTCTTCCTTAGCATGGGTGTTGCCTTATTTCCCTACAGTGACACCAAGAAGAGCCCCACTGTCCCTCTCCATTGGGAGCTGAAGTAGGAAAGAGGCTGTGACCAGCAGGGCCATTCCGCACTGTTGGTCGATGCAGTAACGAATTCACCATTTTCCCCACATCAGTACGTGCCTCCCTGCTAATCCCCTTCTCTATTCTAAAACCAAGTAATCACAAAACAGAGAGGAAAATGAAGAGCAGAAGAAAAAGAGGCCTCACTTCCTAGTACAACCATAGGTGTCTGTAGGTCTCTGGAAAGGCACAGGTATGGCCATCGGAGCATCCAGGACTCCTGGGATGCTTATTTTCCATCCAGGCTGGAGAGGCCATGCAGGTGCTTCTCAATGTTTGATCCAGAGACCACCTGCATCATCATCATCACCTGAGGAGGGGTTAAACTACAAGTTCCCTCCCCAAACCTCTAAATCAGAATCTTCATTTAAGAACCTCCCTTAACCAATCCTCAGGCACTCTCAGGGTTGAGAACCTCACCTACTCGCCTTCCCTGGATGTTCACAATAAGAAAACTGACTCCAGGAGATAGTAGCCTTGAAGGAAACATCGATGAGTGGAAATCCTTGTAAAGTCAGAGACAGCACGTTCAATCCAGAGAACTCAAGCTCCAAACCAACTGGGGAGTCTCTATCGCTGTATTGTTTGCCAACTTGAAATAAAGCAGTTCCTGGTGCTCAGTACCACCAAATTGTGAAATTCAACAATGCTCAGCTCCTCACAAGGACGAGACTCTGAATGCCGAACAAAGAAACCTGGCCTCAGAACACAGCATTTGCCGAGGATTTTTATGACGGCCATTTCCATCCAGAGAATCTCCTGGTTGGCCGAGTCACCCCTTACCCAAACCCACCCCCATCTCAGACCTTCGAAAGATGACTTAACCACCCGGGATGTTAAGCCTCATACCCAAGAAAATTGATGTCTTGGCCTTCAGTGGAGAGAAAGGGTCATCAAGAAATGCTTGTCTTGCTAATATAAATATTTATTCATCCCCTCCAGTTCATATACATTTATTCAATGTCTACGAGACAGTGGGCACTCTCTTAGTTGCTGGGGACACAATGATGAGCAAAACACAGACGCTACTCGGCCCTGATGGGACTGTTCAGCAAAGACACCACCTCCAAAACAATGGTAGCTCTTTCCAAAGTCGTCAGAGCTCATTCCCCACCTCCTGCTGGGGGTAGAGTGGAGCCAGTGCAGAGGGACCAGGAAGCCTGTTGGCATTTGGAAACAACCAACCTTGGAAAGAACTGCGACTATGTTGAAAAGCCGGCCTGATCCTCTTCTGTCCGGCAACCCCACGGCCTGGCCTTCCCAGCAAACTCTTACTAAGACATCGAGTTGGCAGACAGGAGCATGTCCCCGAGTTTCACAAAGCAGCCTCAGCCAAAACCAATCTCCACTCAGGACAGAATAAAGTAGTGAGTTGTCCGGACGGTTGATTGTCTCTCCCCGAGACAATGGCGTGTTTATGTGTGGGAGGGTTGGAAGCAGGTTGTTAACAGAAAACCCACCGTAAACAGAGCTGTTAATTCGGTGCCTGGCAGGGTCTTCTGTTATCTTCTCAATGCCTCCCAGAGGGGATAAGCCTACCTTTTCATTTGAGTTGGCAGCAGAGTTATTTTTTTGCACCTGTTGCTCTGCTCCAATAACAACCCAGTTAAGCATTGATTTGTTGGAAAATAAACAGAAAAAAGCAAAGAAAGGCATCTGCCCAAACAGCCTGAGCTGGTTTGACTGAGCATTCATGCCAATTTGTTTTTCCTATAAAAACCAAAGAAAAACCTGTGCTTTCAGTTTGGATGCTACCTTTCCACTCCCTCAGAAGAAAAGGAGGTATCGAATAGACCAGCCAGAGCTGGCAGGACCAAGAAGCCAGAAGACACTGTACTTTTCCATTGGCTGGCTCTGTGAGGGCACTGAGGGGTGTCCAAGACCTGCAGAATGACATGGCCAGCCTCCAGTCAGCCAGGTTAAGATCATGAATCAGATTAACAGGACCAGAGAAGGGGCTGCCGGGAGATGATCAAAACCCAAACCACACTCTCCCGATGGTTGACTTCCGAAAGTCAACATGGCCCAGGGAGTAGGTGTGGTCTACAGGTAACCTAAAGCAGAGACTCAGCGTGCCGAGTCTCAGTCCGGCCTCTCCCACAGACTTCCTACAACCAGCCCTGGGCAACAAGCATAATTTGAAAGCCTCTGGTCCCTCGACTAGTTTTTCCATCGGGGAAACGAGGCTAGCCATACCTACCTTGAAGGTGGGCTGTGTAGACTCACTCATGTTCTGCCAAGTGACTTGAAGTCCCACGTCCCAGGTAGAAAGGACCTGAGATGTTCGGGGTTTGATTTCTGCATTAATGAAAGCATGATTGCACTCCTTTCTCATCGGTTTGTCAATATCACATGATGAGCTCAAGCCAAAAAGGGCCACAAAGTGCTAAACAAATCACTCAAATGCAGATCACAACAACACTAATTAAGCAATCATCATCATCATCACCCAGCCTTCCATATACACAATCAGAGAAAGCCTCTCAATGTCTCTTTTCTAAGCCCCGAGAAGAAAGCACAGGACGTGGGCAATGTGCAATGTTCCCCTAGATTATCACCTTCCCCCAGCTTTCTCTCAGCCTTTGGGTCTTCATTATCACCAGGCCACTGGCTTAATAGGGGAGTCACGGCAGCAGGGGGAGGCCTCAGAAATGCTGCCTCTCAAGAAGCGTTAAGAACAGGGTGTTCCGACAGGGGAGGGACATGGCTGGCTGAGCATTCCCCAGCATTCTTGTCATGAGCAGGGCAGGGAGTGGAGTGCCTCAGAACCAAACCGGGCAGCCAGAAAAATAAAAGATTTAACAACACCCTCAGTTGACTGAAAAATAAATAAGACCAACTGTGCAGGAATGCGGGAAGGGTGGAGAGAGGTAAGAGGTGGGGATTGGAGCCAGGGAGGGGCTGGGATGGACTGGAACAATGGATTTGACCACTTCGAGATTCAAGTTTTCTTTCCAAGAAAAAAACCAAGATCCTCCAACCAAAGAAAGATGAATAGCCACTACATGGAATCTCAGACTAATTACAAAACACCCCCAAACTATGACAGTGATGATAGTTTCTATTTATTGAACATCCCCGACGTGCTAGGAATTGAGCTCGGCTTTACAGAACCCCGGACACTAGTACTAATATTATCCCCATTTTACAGATGGGGCGCAAGAGGTTAAGTGACTTACCCAGGGACACAGAGCTACTAAATGTGCTGGGGAGTTGGCGGGGGGGGGGTGTGTGTGTGTGTGTGAAAATGACAGAAATGCAACATAATTCTCTGTAACTAAAAATGGATCCTTGTATTTCCAAAGTGGAAGAGGATGTCTTTTAGAACCTCGCACTTTTGTGGAAATTGAGATCCTTTAAGAATGGCTCCCATCATTTTTTCCCTAAATGTAAATAGGCGGCACACCCATCCTACTTGTGCCCAACTATAAAACCTCCCTCTGGTGTCCGTCCATCCCGATGCTACGGAAGCAGCAGCTCATGGCCACTCCAACCCATCTGTCAAAACTTTTGTCTGGCTTCTTGTTGAAAGCCCCAGATTGACTCAGGGTCTGGGCTTGGCTGCTTGAAGCCATCAGACTTATTAGCCATGATAAAAGAGCAGTAATAATAACAAGGCAAAAAAAAAAAAACAGTTGAGAAGTTAAGGGGAAATTATGGCTCCTTTGGAAGAGCACCTGGTGTCTGAGCCGTCACATGTGGATCCTGATGACAGACCCACTGTGTTGTGTTGCAGACATCACACCGACGAGAGGGAGACTGTGGATATGTCATTTGGGAGCCTGAATTCCATCACTTTGACCAACAAATCTAGGAAAGTCCCCCCCTTCTTCTACCATGTCCATGACCCTGGAACAGTTTGTAAAAACTGTAAAATGCAAACAGAACCTCAGAAGGCTTATTCCACGATCATCTTGGACTGGAGAAGCAACTGCTATCTGAACCTCCTCACAGATTAAAACATCTCCTCTTTAGAAGAAATAGCATCTTCTTTTTGCACAGATAATCATTAAATGACAAAAGGCAAGAAAGCCAAGTTCATTCATATCACCTTCCTACAAGAATGAGAGACTCTCGGCACACCCGGTCTCTTCTTCCCTTCCAGAACACACTTCGCTCTGCTTCTCCTAGCTCCCTGTCTAGGTAGTAAGCCCCTTGGAAAATGAAAAACGAAAAAACCCAACAGCAAGGTAAACAACTCCCTACCAGAAAGATTTTCCAAGGAACCAGGTACCGTCCAGCTGGTTATTCAGCTATTCTTCCAGTTGCTTTGGAGGAAAGAAATCTTTGACATTCAAAAAAATCATAAAATTCACCAACTCAGAAACTACACATCCCTCTTTGACAGGCCTCAGCTCTCCACCAAAGGTCAGCCAGATGAGTAAGGGGGATCTCCAAGCAGAGTCCCGGCTCCCCAGTATCAGGAGTCGTCACACATTACGACAACAGCATCCCAACCAGGGACGGACCAAACTACGTAATTTGCAGGGCTCAGTGCAAAAGGAAAATGCAGGGCCCCATGTTCAAAAGCTATTAAGAATTTCAAGACTGAAATTGCAGAGCATTAAACCATGCCCAAGACCTAAGTGTGGAGCCCTGTGTTACCGCACGGGTTGTGTACCCAGGACACTGGCCCTGGCCAGTGGGTCAGTCCCATCCTTTGCCTTACCCTGCAGCAATGCTCTATCACCATGGGGAGCAGGGGGGAATCTTTTGTCTTTGCCCCATGAATGACCTCCTAAAGTAGTTGGTAGTATTAAACAAAATATGACATTGAACATGCCTGTAATAACACCTGGCTTACAGCAGGCACCCAACAAATGCTAGCTGTTATTACTATTATTATCATCATCACTATTAATTATTATTAATCATTATATTCATTATGCCAAGGTCCCTCCACAACTCCAGAGTTACCCATAGGCAAAAACAATGAGTGGGAAGAACATATACCCCTGTTTTGACAGAGACCATCTATTAGCTGACGTCATTCAGAAACCATTCCATTGGCCCTGTGCAAGAGAATGCTATAAATTAAAAGTTCCTAGACTTTTATTTATTTATACATGGACCCATTTTGCAGTCTGGTGAGACCTATGGACCCCTTCTCAAAATAATGCTTTTAAAAGACAAATTAAAATAACAAGATTAGAAAGGAAGTTTATATTGAAATACAACTATCAATATACTTTTTAAAATTAATGTGTGATATCATAATAATATATGTGCCTCTTTATTAACGCATTAAATAAGAATATCTAGTGCAGTTTGAATAACCTCCATGATATCAAAGTAATGATGAACATCGGTATTTTGAGACATCTGCAACAGGTACAATGTGATATGAAAATGTCTGTTAATCTCTCTTGGTGACAGTCAGTCACAGCTAATGTTACTGTAGAGTTTTGCCTACATTTCCATTGAGAGACAATGTTAAATTTTAGTTAGATTATTAAGAATAAAAACATCATTTTTTATATACCCAAGTTTGCAAACTCCTTGAATTTTTTCCATGGACACTAGGAGCCTGTTGGGTCCTAGGTTAGAATCTTGCTCTTTTATCAACAGCGAGGACTGCTTGTGCAACTCAAACAGCTTCTAGAAACCACTTCCACGTGACTACAAGTCCCTCACAAGGCACTACGAGTGTCATTTGAACAATTTACCAAGAGGCAGACCCCGTGGCGTCTTGCGATTTTTTTCAAAGCTTCTAGAACGCTGACGGTAGTAGCCAGTATACATCTGGGGACACTATCAGGAATTTTAGGGGCGGGCAATGGTATATGATGTTGGAGTCGGTCAAGTGAACTGCCTGGAGGGGAATCAGTCTCTTCTGAAAGCCCCTTACGTGCCAGGCATCAAAACACACGGTTGGAACATGCCGGGTGCCCACATCAGGTCTTCCTTGGAACTCCTACAGGATGTGGTTTGCAGCCGGCTCAAGACAAGCTCACTCTGGAGGTCCCCCGTTACCATGGCTCATCCCATATCCCTGCTGCCCGCCTTCCCCAGTGAAAACCTTATTGCATTTCTTTCCCAAGGCCACAGTGAAGAATCTACATTGATCCCCTTGAAAAACTAAATCCCGGAATTAGTCATCCACTCTGACCCAATCAAGACTCTTTGAGAACACCCATGTTGAGGACTTACCCTCAATTTCCATTCTACAAATTACTAATTATTTACTCACAAGCACTTGTCCAAGTATTTTCAGATGTTTTGGTCTAATTTCATCCTGACAACGGCCATGTGCAGATGCTATTAACCTCATCTTCCAGAGGAGGAAGTCGAGAGCTTTCATAACTCACCCAAACTCACTCAGCTCCTCAGTGTCAGAGTCAAATCTGAACCCAGGTACTCTGACTCTAAACCCAGCGTTCTCTGTAACACATTCCAGCTGCTTCCAAGCAATAAAACACTCACAGCCTCCCACCCAGTTCAGATACACAAGCGGCCAAAGTCTACTGTTCTTCAACGTTGTTCAGCCCACAGCGTTCTAGCCGGTGGAGTTAAGACGGGTGAAAGGTGAGCTAAGTGCTGTCTGAGTTTCTAAGTGGACATTTGGCTGAACTTGGGGCCAAATCGAAAGCCCACTGCAGAGGCAGGCCAAGTCTTGTGAGTAGTCACCTTGAAGTCAGCACCAAAAATAGCCTTCACCTTCCAGACCTCACTGACCTCATCCACCAGAAAATCTGATTGGCCCTACTGGCGGAGTGTTTTCAAAGGTTCCTAAGAGGAATCCCAAAATAATATCTACCAGACAGCCATATTCTCAAGCTCCGTTGTCATATACAAAAAGTAGAAGGCCCTCTTCGTATTCTAAGAAAGACCCAATAGACTTTTAGAAGAAGTTGTTTTCAAGCTAAGGAAGGGCTGGCAGGGTGGCAGAAAATTTTCTTATCCATAGCTGGCCCAATGAGGGCCCAGCCCCCAGGATTGTTTATCGTATGTCTATGATATAGAGTGAGAGGGACGTGGCAAAAGATGCAATTTTAAGGTCGCCACAATCACAACAACTTCAAAAAAAGTGTGTATCTAGATGAAGCCATACAAAAGTAAAAATAAGTAGCTATGTTAAAATAATAGGGTTAATGAGGTGGTCTATAAAAATATTATAGTTGACATTTAGGTTCCTTTTTATTTTGGCTTTGTTTTCCCCAGAAAACATGTTTTGAATCCACCAATGCTGGCCATATTTTTAAATAAATAGGCAGATAATAAGGATGAAGATGCTTCTAAGAAAGTCAGGGAAGGAGGCTCTAAGGGCCAGGGTGTGCAGGGAGATCGGAAGAGGAGAGATAATATGAATCCAATAAACCAGAACAAGGGACCCAGCCCATAAAACAAACCGAAGACAGAGTGTGGTTAGGTGCTAGTGAAATCAATTTTCAAAGGAGTATTTTACAGGGTGTCTCTTTTAAAACAAGGCCAATTAAACCCCCTGGAGCCTCTTTAAATGGGCCATTCTGTTTGACCCTGTTGCAAGCTCTGGTTGCTCCAGATTCAGGCTGAGGCCCTCTGAGAACACCGAGTCTCCAGGTGGGCTGCCCAGCGGCTGGGCCAGCCATGCTCTCCCTCTGATGGCATCTTGGTTCTTCTTCTAGGAGAAGGGAGTCCATCTCCATCCAGTCCAGCCAATAATCCCTGGACAATCAGTCAAGCAAGCTGATTAGCACCCACAAACGGAGTGGACTCCATGGGTGCCCGAATGTTTCCAGCAGGCGGCCTTGGTGTTTTACAGATGACAGCCTCAGAGGGCCCTGTGGCCGCGAAACAGTTGCTTTCATCCATTTCTACACCCCCACCCACCTTGAACTCCTGAAGCACATTGATAAAGATGAGATGTTGTCATGGGAACAGACGCTAACACCCTTAATCAAGACTCTAGGAATCTGGTCTTAGTACCTCCACCAGGTGTATCCCTTCAGCCATGGTCCGAAGACCTTAAGGAAGCCACTGAAGGGCTCCTACTGACCTTAGTTCCTGTCTCATCCTTAGAAGGGCGTCCCCCACCCCTTCTCAGCTGCTCAAACTCAAGCGAAACCTGCGGACCCGGACCGCTGGGCTTACCTGCTTTCTCCCAATCATCAGAATCTGAAGGTGGAAACAGAGCTTAAAGATAACCAGGTTCAAACACCTTTGTCTGGATGAAGACACGAAAGCCCAGAGAGGTGGGGTGTCCTGCTCTGGGCGCCCGGCTTTGCCAGGACTAGAAAACCAGGTCTCCTGACTGCCCGCCAATCCCGGGTACCGCCTCGCGCACACAGTGCTCCCATCATTCAAAAATGTAAGTCTGAAATTCTTCAGGGAAGATTCTTGAAGAAATATTTTTTTCTCCCCTCTGAAGCCCGACAGATTTTTTTTATCAAATAACTCTGGGGGATCCATGGAAATTTCTACTCCAGCACAACTCAGCTTCCTGACATCAATGCCATTTGGCTTGAACCTACGCCCCATCCTAATATTAGCTGCTGTGGGAGCCATTCTCCCCACTGCACCATTTGTTCTCTGCACAGCCCTAGAGCGTGGTCTTTTAAAACCCCGTCACACTGAAACAAGCATAACAGTCACCTGTTTCTAGCAAGAGCCCAGTCACCTGCGTCTTAAAGCAAATCATATTACTTAAAATCATATTACTAAAAATTAGACAAGAAAACATTAAATAGAATTTATTATCATCCTCGTCTCTTCAATTATTCAGCAACGGATTTGAGACAACACTGGCAAGATCTGACTGCCGTCCTCCCTCTGTCTTCGGAGGACAATCCCCCTCGCAGACTCAGTTTACCCAAGCTGGAAGCCGCCACCCTGCATCAGTGAGCCAGTAACAGAGCCGGGGTGAGAATGCATTGTCTCTAAACACAAGAGCCCCCAGGGGACTCCATGCCTCGGGACCGGAGCCCCACCCACAACAGAAATGACTGTCACTTCAGTTGTCCCAGAAAGAGATCTCAAACAAGAGAAATGGGCTGAAACAGCCACAAAAAGGTGTGACCAAGGATCAAGTTCCAAGTTCCTATTTGGTTTCTTAAAACCGTGGCTCTGCTCCTGAAAGGTGTGAGCGGGTTCTGCCGTGGCCTTCTTGGTGTCCACCCCAGCCCACCTCCCAGAGCTCTCTGAAAATCGCCTCTGCTGGAAAGAGGCCAGAGAGGCCTCCATCTGGAGAAAGGGGACCAGACTGAAGGGCTTCTGAATGATGTGTTTAAACCTCTCTGTCTGTGCCTGATGCTTTCGCATCAAGCAGGGTTCTCACACTGGACTCTCAGAAAAGGGAGGTGGTCTGAAGCTTACAGCCCAGGGCTAAAATTCCCTAAGCTGGGGAGTAGGGGAGAAAGAGGAGAACATAAAACATTACAAGATTCCAGAAAGCTAAATTCTATTTCCTAGAAGTGAACTTTGGCCCAAAGCACTCACATTCTGACCTAGGACCCGATCGGAGTTCCTTCCAGTTTCCAATTAGCTAATTGAATACAGTTGAGTAAATATTTTAACCTCTCAATTTCCTTTTTGTCTCAGCGTCTCCAGGGGTCAAAAAGATATTGAAAGAGGTTATTTAATGGGAGTATAAAGAGCACAGAACCATTAAGAGGAATGTAGGGCTTCTCAGAGGTCTAAGACGTCTCCATTTGGGGGAGCTCATAATATATTAAAAGACAGAAAAAAAATTAAAAAACTGTTGTTTGAATTTAACAAATAAATGCTTTGTAACACAAAAGGACAAATAGAATTGAATTTGAGATCTTCCGTACATACGAGGCCTGAATCCAATTCGTTGCCCTGCCCACAGTCACTCTAGAAGGGGCCTGACTACTGCTGCCATCCTGAACAGCAACACAAGAAAATCTACAGCAGTTATTCCTTCCAAGTTATTTTCTTTTAAAAGGCCTCTATGAAGTACTTCGGAAATGTGGAGAAGGATTGTCTCCATGATATTTGTTATTCTTTCAAATGTGATCACAGACTTCTAAGTGACCCTCATTTCAGGTTCCCATGGCTTTTCAAATTCATCCACATCAGCCATTAGCAGGTGGTGTAGAAATGACAGAGCCTACATGACTCTGGGTTATAAGAACACGGAATGGATGGCTTATGTCAGAGTCTCAGAATGCTAGATCGCAAAACGAAGACAAGTGAAGCCTTCTGCCAATTCCAAATACAGCTGTTAAAATTATTCTTGAAATCTTTGATGAGCCTTTCTCTGGTGGGACCTCTTACCCATGAAGCACTTCCTAAGGACTTCACCTTCCCTATCAGAAATCAGCGCGTCCCTTGACCTCTGTGGCATTAGCACATGGCCACTCGTGATCCTTGCCTACCGTTTTACACATTGAAAGGCTCTCTCTGGACACATCCTCACACCCATGCCTGCAGAACCAATTCCTGAATCAGTCCTCCCTTCAGAAAGTTCTCAGTCCAAGCCCCCACTTTCTCCTTGTGACTAAGATCAGTGCAGATAACTAGCAGAGACCCTGTGGACTAGACGCACAGGGTCTCCCAGGTCATCTTAGAAGGACACACGCTTCCACAACACGGGGGGTGCACTAAATCTGCTCAACCACAGGTGGTGAAAAGGTCACCTCCCTGACTTGATGTTGTTATTTACCCCCAAGATGAATTCCACACAGTTCCCAGTTCTACCCACATTGAAGCCAGCACTTCTCTACGGTGTCCAAACAAATGAAAAGAGTCCCTGTTTTGGAAGGCATTTGGTGCTGTTGGCTCACATCTGCCTGTCTGGTCTTAGTAGCCCATGATGGCACAAACGAAGGGTTAGTCTGTCCCCTTGCGATATGGCAAAACTCTTTGTCTTTTTTTTTTTTTCTGGACAGAACCATTTTTTGGTGTGCAGCTCTCCCCAGTGTCCTTGCCTCCTTGGGCTGCCTGACCACTTTTTCCAGTGAGGGTGCCTATGCCATCGCCTGTTTCCAGCCATTTTCCAGCAACAGATTAAACCAAAGACAAATCTGCCTTTCTCTCCAACCAGTGAGTCAGAAAAATTACCCATAGAAGACATCTCTAGATGGTGAGAACGTGTGCTCTGAGCCCCAACAGCTATTCTGCCAACCCCAACCCGGGTTTCATTGAGCTACACCAGGGTCGACTATCCCTGACTGCCTTTTTGTTTCACAATTCACCCCAGGGAAATGGCTTTGTCACACAGATAGAGGGAAACCAGGGGTCTTTTTAAATTCACAGTGGTTGGAAGTCCAGACTCAATGCAGGGAATTCACAGATAATATCCAAAGAAGCCCAGCTGCCTTCCAAAATAAAATCTGAATCGGACCCAGTGAGGTCAGCACAGGTGAGGCGAGCTGCACTTCCTGCCAGCTGCCTCCGGGAGTCGGCTTTATTTTCATCTGTCTGATTCAAGGCAGGCTGCTCTTTCCACTCAGGTGTTTGAATTCCAGATTCAAAAGAAGGTTTAAAAATAAGGACTTACCTCATTTACCTAAAGATTCTGGGTGGGAAATCCAATAGTTGTGGCTAATGGAGGGGAGGCAGCAGGCAGCCCGCACGCCAGCTCCCACGGGGATAGGGAACCAGGGGTGTTATCACGTCTGAGCCCTCATCAGAGTGAAGATAAATGCATATGACAATAATTTTAAATCATTTTGTAGGATGTTAAGCAATAAGCCACCAACCGGGAATTCCCTAAGTCACTTCCCCCTCATCTGATTGGCTGCCGGGCTCTTTAAAAAAATAAAATAAAGGATTACAAACATTGGCTCATTTGCATTTGGCCAACTCACACGTTAGTGTTCAAACAAAACAGGTCTAACCAGGTTATGCCTGTGTCTCAAGAACAGAGAGACGACCTGTTAATGGATGAGGAATTGATTTGGTGGTGACTGTTCTTTTCAGCTGAGAGACTGTTTCAGGTGAAAAGCGCCATGCTAGCTCCCCAAAGACACCATCTCCCCAAAGACGCCTTAAAGCAAGCTAAGCAGAGGTTCAAACATGGAGGAAATGATGGTATTGGGGAGTGGGGGCCATATTAAACACCTGTCTCATGTATAATCTGCATTTAGTCAACTCTGCTTTGGCGTCAAGACCTGTGCCCTGGCCGTGTGGGTATCAGGTTCTGAAGGGGCGCTCCCCAAGGCGCCATGATTGCCTCTTTCACAGTGACCCTTGGCAATGTCAACGGACTTCGAAAAGTCATTCTCTACCCCCCTACCCCCCACCCTGGCCCCAGATAAGAGCTTTGGGAAGTTTGAAGGGAGAGTCCTGAGAGGGAGGGTCCCCTCTGAGTTGTTCAGGTGGAACAGTCAACTCTCAACAATGCAAGGGCTGACTATCCAGTTGGCGGATTATCCAGGTTCTTTATTCCTTCTTGACACTCACATGGTCTTTTTCCTGTCGACACTCCCTATAGGAAGGAGCTAGAGAGAAAAAGACCAAGATGCTGAAACTGGAAAGAAAGCACCACAGCGTGGACAAGAACAAGGTAGACTCCCCATGAGGATTCATGGATTTCAAGGGCCCTGGCAACCCCCATTCCCCCGGGGCTGAGGGCCTGCTTTGCTGGGTCACAAATGCATTCCCACCATGTAGGTGAGTGACGGCTCCTAGCAAGGAAAAATACCATCCCCTAACCATTAACTTTCTCTCTTGGGTCTTCCTGGACACTGGCCTGGCATGAGCTAAGCACCCAAGCAGACTTCTTTAACTCATCAGAACTCCCCTTTGTGGGAAAGAAAAGGGAAATTGAGTTTTGGCAAAGAAATAAAGATTTTGTGATCAAAACCAAGAAGTTCCTTGTATAAAAAAGAAAGTGTGTATGTGGGCAAAGACTGAATAGAACAAAAAGTAAGTGGTTGTCCTACTCAGGTGGAATGGTGAGCAAGTAGCACCAGCATTCCTTTCTTGCCTGTGTTCCTAGTTTACTTAACATGAATGCAGAAGTTTTTGAATGGGTGAAAAACTTGATGGGAAAGCAGGGGTGCATTGGGGAGGGTCTTGGAACTCAGGCAGGTCTCAGAAGCTTGGAAGGTTTGGGGAGTGCAATTTAGGCAGCCCCGAAAAGCCCCTTTGCCTCCTAGCCTTCCCCAAAATCACCACCCTCCCCTATTGTCCACCTGTGTATTTCCCAAGGGCCCTGTTAAAATGCAAATGTCTGATAAAAAACAGTAAATGTCATTATTGCACATTATCACATTAGCCCCAATTAGTCTATCAGCTCCAGATCTGAGAGCAGAGCCCTGAGGGAACAGACTGGTGACGTTTTGCTTGAGAGATGAATCAGGAGCAATCCAGAGTAGCATCTCCACCCACTACACAGGATTTGCGTGCATGCGGGCGTGTACGCGTGTGTGCACGTGCAAGTGTGTGTGTATGTGTGTGTGTGTGTTGGGGGTGGGGTGCTGTGGGCTGTTATTAGTGCCAGTGTGACTCCAGGAAGTAAACTTGGCCTTCTATACAATTTTGCCTGAGATTAACCTGAGACCGTGCGGGCCAGGTGGCAGCTGGGGGGTGTGTGGTCAGGAGGTGATACACTTTAAAAGCAACCCCAAAAGTGGTGTGGCTCACTGGTCCAGTCCCAACCACTTATAATTTATTGTCCCTTTCATTTCTAGCTGAAGACTGCCAGTTACAGCTCCTCCATTCCTTTATCCGCTCTTCTCCTGCCTACGTTAGATCAAAGGACTGCTCCGTTAAGGTCTTCCCAAAAAGAGTCATTTGGAGATGGTGGAGGTGGAAGGTGATGGAAAGATGTCACCTCATACTCATGAGCTATTTTTTTTGTGGTGTCTTCATCTATATAAAATACCTAACAATGTGTCTAGTACTTAGTGGGTTCTTGTTAAGGATTGGATCTTTTCTTTACCTGGGTCTTAGCTGAAACTTCTAGAAGAAAGACAAACAATACCTCCCCTCTCAAAAAAAAAAAAAAGGCTAGATTTTCTTTGGCGTGTTAAATCCATAGAGAAATTCCTTCAGAATGTGAGGTCTTTCACCCTATGGTCCACTTCAGCAAGACAGCACTTGCATCAGATTAGATGATAGATAGATAGATAGATAGATAGATAGATAGATAGATAGATAGATAGGAAAAAAATGGATGGAAGTTCTGATTTTTAACTGAGATTGCTACAAGTTGGATTTAATGCTGAGACCTTCTGTTGCAAGAGTCTCAAATACATCAAGCATGTCTCTCATGTGTATGAAATCTGAAAGTGTAACCACAAAAACGTCAAGTGCACCAGAATCTTTATATGGATACATCATTTGTTTCCCAAAAATCGTAACCTTCTTGAGGAAATATCAGGCAAAGTTCTCATTGTCGTGTCCAGTCTCCAATCCTAGCACAAGATTCCTTCCATTCTGTCCTCCCAGTACTGGGGGGCGGGGAGGGTCAAGGGTGGGAGAGCACTGATGAAGACACAGGGCTGTGAACGGAGTGGTGAGACAGAGCTGACTGCCTGAGTTTTACAGATGGGAAGACTTAAGAGAGAGAAAGACAATGCAGGTTGCCCTCAGGTCAAGATCAAGATAATACTGGGATCAGGAACCAGCTCTACAAACCCAATGACTCTTCCTGGTCTTCCCTGCAGGCCAAGGCCCTATCCCTGTCCCAGATCTGCACAAAGACACTTAAATCAAGTCCCGCTGCCGGTTCCCACAGAGGAAAAGGAAGGCAGAGCAAACCAGACCACGTGGTGTGCAATAGCCCGGGGACCCTGAGTTCAGCTTGGTTGTCTATTGGAAGACTCACCTTTTCTAGTAGACATAGAACCAAAGAACCCAGGAGACCTTACTTTCTAAATCAAGGCCAAGACAAAGAATCTCTTTAAGCCAAGTATCAAGCCCTAAGGGGTCTGAATCTTAATACCAACACAGGCTGTGGTTACAAGGTTAACGAGAGTTACGTGCTTGCTTTGCAAGAAAGAGGATGCTTGCTTACTTTACACAGCGCCTTTTAACTAGAGGCCCTATATTTATTTTTGAAATCAAGTGTGTGTTTGTGTATGTTTCTGTCTATCATCCCCTCTTCATGACATGGAGTTACCTCCAGGGCAGAACGTGACAACTATTTAGTGAGAGCCACACGAGAATATTACTGTAGGACTGACAGGAATGAGAGCTTCTGTCTGGTGGTGGAGGGAAGGTTACATAGAGCAGAACATTATCATCACTTACCCCAGCTAGAGTCAATTAAGGAACTAGGACTCATAAATATCTCGCCTCTTACCCTACTCCCCTCTAAAAGCCTTGTTTCCAAAATCCTTACATTTTGACTTAGATTCGATTCCTGTGGATCTTTAAATGCCGTGAGGAGAAGCTTCCTGGGCTCCGAAGGTAGCTCCTGAGTTCTCCCTGGGAGGTCTGACATGGACAGCGGCCCTAACAGAGTCGCATGGCACCTCTGATCATGCCTTTTGCCATCACACCTGTGCCTACATGCTGAGAAATCCTCCACCAATGGCATGTACCACTGAACCGCCGAGGTGGGGGGACAACCGCAGTGCTGGAGTGGGAGAGGGGGGCTTACCCTGTCTGGAAAGAATGACCCTTTTCATATATGCACGGATGTGTGCACACACACACACACACACAGATACCCTTCGGGCACCTGAGTAAGTCATCAGTTTTAGCTAAGCACGGACCAGAGTTTTCAGAACTCCCCCTTCATATTTAATCGTTCTCAAGACTCTCATTCTTGCCCAACTTAAATCACCTGCTCTGTTCCTCCACCTGCATGGTATCGTGCTCTTTCTTACCTTATCTTTCCTCACAAACAGCTCTAGCTCAGCGCCAACTTTACTGTTGAGATAAGCACTTTGGTTCTCGAACTGAACTGCCTTGAGTGTTGAAACAGTATTCCCATCAGGGTCTTCGAGAAGGCACATTTCTCAGTCTCAGAGGAGGAGGGGAGACTAGGCAAAAGTTGGCCACTTTCAGGCAACGTGCTTGCAGCCAGGATTTTCTTCTTTTTTGTCTGGGGAAGTTTCTTATAATTAAAGAAGATGTTTTATATTGTTTTAGCATAAGAACAAATATATATTGTTTTAGCATAAGAACCCGTTTCCCACTCTCATGGAGCCCCCAAACAGAGAAGTGAATGAAGAGATGCTGCTGTGTGTGGATTGGGGGTGACACAGCTGGCATCCCCCCTTAATCCACTGCCCTTCCTGGCATCCACCGGGAGCATGCAGCCCTCTCTGCTGACTCCGTTCCTTGCTCTAAGCCAATGGAGCACAGAACCACATTCACAACGCAGGAGTCTCTCCCCACGCCCACCAAAGGGACACCTGCAGGGTGGGTGATAGCAGAGACAATAATCAATTTTTTTTGTTCGTCACAATCTATTTCCGTTTTGTGGGCTCCCATATTATTCCACTAATGATAAACCAGAAGACTGGGTTCCTACCATCTAAAAGGACATTTTAATGGAGCTGACCTTGGGTGAAGGTCTCCGTGCCTGGTCTCTTCTACCCAGGGACCACAACAGACATCAGACTCTCAGACCCAAGGAGACAATGTGTAAAATCACCATCTAGATGCCTAATTATTTGGGAGAACCTGTCGTTTTGGAAGGCTAGGGGTGCTCGGAACCTATTCTCTCACCCTAAAAACACAAGATGGCTCAGCTTTCTCAGGAGCAGCCTGGTGTGATTGAGAGGAAATGGATTTTGGAGCCAGGACAACCTTGTCACATCTATTTAAACTTGAGGTGTCAGTTTCTCCATCTGTTCTTTGGGAATATTGACTTCTCAGTGAGCTGTCGGGAGTTAAGTGAGAGATTGTATAAAACATTAGCAGAGTGCCCAGCACTTGGTGGGCTCTCAGGAAATGTTTACTGTCTCCTCTAAGTTCGAAGCTTCAATCTTCAGTGATCCCTTTAATGACATATGAGGTCACATACGGTGGTCAGAAAACTAACTCTCCATGTTTCAAAAGACAAAAGAAGAGAAAGGGGTGAAGCTGGAAAAGTCATAGGAAGAACAGAGAATGATAATGACTACTCACATTTATGAAGTTTTAACCATGTCCTGGTCACTAGACCGAGAATTTAATTTGCATCTGCTCATATAATCCTCATAAAATTCCATCAGAAAGGTGCTATTAGCATTCTTACTTTACAGATGAAAAAATTAAGCCTCATAAGCCTGAGAAGTAATTTGACCAAGGTCACACAGTAAAGCCAATGGCTGGAGCTCAGACCAAAGTCAGTGTCATTCCAAAACGAGATCTCTTAACCACAACCCTCTACCAAAAAGGAGAAGCTTAACAGCTTGTTGAAATTTGGACTATAATACCTTGCCGAGGCGTAGAAACCCAACTCCATTCTGGAAGGCCATTGGAAATGTGAATGTCTCTAGGAGGAAGGAGATGGTAAAGTTGAAATGGGAGAAGTATGAAATAAGCAAACAGCTCTGGATCCTATTATGAAAGTCCTCAGCCCCTGCCCTTCAGTACCAAATACTTAAAAAGCTAAATGCTCTGAATAAGAGTTGAGGGGAAACCCATTGGAAAAGCTGTGACTTGGTCTTGCCTGGGAAATCATGAGACTCTTTTGACACAAAGGTCACTCTGTCACCCGCCAGGCTTAATAGCACTGGGCAGGCTAAATACCACAGTGAGAAGCCCGTAGGCATCTGGATTCAGAAATGGCAGAGGCGTAGATCAAAGGGTCCGTGTGATGATGAAGGCATGAAATATGAAGGTTGAGTGGAATCGAGTTGAGAGTACAAACTGCTGTCAATTCCCGGTTTCTTCCATCCCCATTCCTCATAAGCAGCTGAGACTGACTCAAGGTAACATGCAATGCTAACCAACCAGATCCTGCCCCCAAATGCATTTCAGATAGAAATTAGGAATTCTGGGGGTGCTCATGCCTCTGGAAAGAATGCATCGAGACACCTCCTGGAAACGGTATCTGAGAGTTAACAAGCACACCCATTAGGGCTGTGCAAAAAACTCCTTTGCATAAATAAATTATCCATTCAGTCCATTCAAAACATGTACACCTGCATTCTGGTGGAATGTCAAGAAAGAAGCCCTCGGAATTATTTCTGAATAATTATCCCATATTTGGGGAAAGTCCAGATGAAATTTTCCCTGATGTATCACAGCATGTCTCTGATTTTTCTCCCCTATCTCTCCCGCACCCCCATTCTTAGCGACTACATGTGAGCTCAGGGTTTGAAATGAGTCAGTCTGTCTTGCTGGGCAAGGACAGTGGACCACACAGTCATATTCGGAGACCTAGTTTCTTTTATGACAGTGCCCCAGGAAAGTTTTATGAGAATCCTGATTTAAGGTTGGAGGTTAATGGCTCTGAAATTCTGAGAACCAAAAATATTGTGTAGGTGGTGTACAGTAAAACCGAAATCAGGAACTCCTTCTCTGCAAACTTAACCCAAAATCTGCACTGTTGGTTCATCTGAAAACTTCTCTCTCGGAGTGGGGGGGGGACAGCCCTGCTTTGAAAGGGACCAGCCACAGTCTACCCACTTCCTTACAGTGGAAAACGTGGAAGCCATTGAGTTCTGTTATGTTAGAAAGAAGGGGACACGGAGGGTGAGGGCAGGTACCACCCCTGACAAGGCGACGCTGTGAAAAAGTCACGGTCATCTTGCTGGGGACATTTTCCATCAACAGCAAAGTTTGGTGCTGATGGGCTTTTTCCAAAAGACTTCAAAGTCCGCCTAAGGCTCACCGTCCTCAAATTTACCAGTTTGTGGGCCTCCAGAGCAGAAAGCCTCAGGGCATCCAACCCTAGATCTCACAATTGTGTGTGGCTGTGGTGGAGGGGGGGTGCCCTTGGCAAGTGTCTGATTTTTGCTGATCCCTTTTCTATCCAGCTTGGCAGGTCACCTTAACTCGGAAGCTGACGGCACCTAGGGAAAATAGGCTGGTTAGGGGATGGGTCAGTGCTCTGTGAGCCTTGGCTGGGGGTAACGTTCTTTGAACAACCAGGTAAGACAAGTCTAAGGAAGCCACGACACTATGCCAATGTGGATACAATCAAGAGGTGTCCAGACCCACCACGGGTCATGGCACAGCCCACAGCCTCGCTCAGAGGGCGCCATTCATTCCTCTAACTGCAGTGCTCCCTTCTCCAGAGCTCCCGGCAGCAAGCATTAGGCCGCGGGGCTGAGTTGCTAGGAAAAAAGGTGAAGAGAGACGAAGAAAGGAAGAGACAGCAGTCCCTGCAGGTTTTATCCTGATGCCCATAGACAGACTGGAAAATGCCCCCACAAACTCACCTTGGTAATATTTCTCACCATTTTTGTCACAACTGTACCAGAGGTGTTTTTTTGTTTGTTTGTTTGTTTGTTTGTTTGTTTTTAGAGATAGCCAGCGAGAGAGGGAACACAAGCAGGGGGAGTGGGAGAGGAAGAAGCAGGCTCATAGCGGAGGAGCCTGATGTGGGGCTCGATCCCAGAACACCGGGATCAAGCCCTGAGCCGAAGGCAGATGCTCAACGACTGCGCCACCCAGGTGCCCCACAACTGTACCAGAGTTTTATACACACGCTCCCGTTCTTTATGTTGGCAGCCTTCTCAGAAAGACTAGATCCTTCCCTCAGTCAGAAAGCTTTGCCAGTTCTCCACTCCCTGGAGGCGTTCCTCAGAGAGAAGTCTACCTTACAGGGGGTAGTAAGCAAGATGACTTTCAGGGCAAATTATAATTTTTATTTTTAACAGTTCTAGGTTTCTGATGTGAAGACACACCTAGTAAAGTATAAAAGGGAGTCCGTGTAAGTCAGTGTGAGAATTACGAAGTGAATAAACAGGGAGGTACACAGACACGGCAGAAATAGTGTTCAGAAAATGTTAAGTGATCGGAATTGGAGAAACGGTGGCTCCAAGATGGACAGTCCTAACTCCCTGAGGGCACGCCAGGTACCGGCCCTCCACCATTTGGTCCCCACCGCTGCCTGGAGTCCTTTGGCCCCCAACCGCACCTCACACGTGCAACCCAGGCACGGTAGACCCACCTCACTCCTGCGCATGTGTCACACGCTCCCCAGCTTCCGACTTGTCCCACCACGTGGACCATCCCCTCCCCGTCTTTGGCCGGTGGGACACAGCCCGTTTCCTCCCTTCGGTCTCCTTCAACTGCTCCATCAGGATTGAAATATCCCAGAACATTTCACTGGTACAGATGGCCCCCAACTTACCATGGTTCGACTGAACGATTTTTAATTTCGCGGTGGTGCAAAAGTGATGCAATTCAGTAGAAACCGTACTGCAAATTCCGAATTCAGATCTTTCCCCCGGCCAGCGATATGTGGTCCAGTCCTTGTCTCATGATGCTGGGCAGGGCGGCCTCAGCTCCCCGTGAGTCCCGCGATCACAGGAGTCCACCATCGATACACCCGCCACCCTGCCTGACCCACACAACCTTTCTGTCTTTCACTGTCCGTACAGTATTCAAGAAATTACACAAAATATTCCACACTTTATTATAAAATGGGCTTTGTGTTACATGATTTTGCCCAACAGAGGCTAACGTAAGTGTTCAGAGCACGTTTAAGGTGGGCTGGGCTAAGTTAGGGTGTTTGGTAGGTCAGGCTTATGAAGTGTGTTATCGACTTTACAATATTTTCAGTTTACAATGGGTTTATCAGGATGTAATCCCACTGCGCATCGAGGAAGAACTGTCCTAGGGACCCTTCAATAGCCGACAGAGAACGAATGTTTATTGAGCTTCTCCCATGTGCGAGGTTCTGGGCTAGCAATGGGGATGCCGCCACGGGAGGGGGAAAAAGGCACAACGCCTGCCCTCACAGAACGCAGATTCTCACGAAGCAAGATGTCAGCATGTCTCCGAATCTGTCATGTGGGGCCACTTTTGGGTACTGCTTTTCCCCTCCCCAGTCATCCTGGGTAACGCAGACAGACAGGGTTTTCATTGTGCTAGTCCCAGAAAGTTCTGACCTGACTCCCTCTCAAGGACTGGGCCATTGAACTGGCCGTTGCCAGAGGTAGAAAGCCCAGACTTGGGGCTCAGGTGTCTGGAAGGAGTGATGAGCTCCCTCTCACTGTGGATCTGTGGTGGTTTAGAGACTTACCCCTGTGTATGTCCTTAGATCCTCCCAACTTCCCTGGGCACGTGACGCACACGAGATAGTTGAATTGATGCCCTATAGGGCTCGGCGCCTTTCCAGAGGCCATGCAGTTTGTACGTGGCAGGCAGGGGCCTGAGGTCAGGTGCGCGGCTCCCAGGGGCTCCTCCTGCCACCGTGACTGCTCTCCTCAAATCTCAGAGAGGGACACCTCCAGACACAGACAACTCTACCTCCCGATGGAAATCGAACCCACAGAAGCTATTGAGCCCCCCTGTGCAAAGTTCTGTAGCAACGGCTGGAAGGGAGGACCCCCGAGAATCCTGTCAGGAGCAGGAACAGCCCCGGACATCTTTCCAGAAACAGTGCAGAGTTGTTCCTGCTGTTCTCTCCCTGCACCTCCCTCTTCTCCTCTCTCTCACCCCCATCTCTTTTCCAGAACCGCTGCCAAGCCTCGGCACAGAGGCTACAGGTAGAGTAACCAACTCACCCCTTTCTTCCCCGGGTTTAGCAGGAAACCGTGATCCCAGGCAAACCAGGGAGGCTGGCCAACCTAGCTGAGTGTCACACGGACTGAGCTCCCATCTGCTCTGCCCTAACAGTTGTGTGTTCCTGGGCAGTTACCACCATCTTTGAGTCCCTATTTTCTCATCTGCAAATGGAGATGATACTACCCCCAGGGCTGCCGCAGGGATTAAAGAGGTGCCGTAAGAGGTCTAGGGGGCCACCAGGGCACCATAAATGGTTGCTGTGAATACCTTTGCAGGTGGACTGAAAGTAGTGTACAAAGAAATCACTGCAGTTGAATCAAAGAACCTATGAGCCGGTTGATGCCCACTGAGTGGGTCTCTTTTGGAGACCCATGCGCCAAGGACCTTGTGGCCGAAACCGACATAGTCTCACCAGGGTCCCTTGAATAGGCAGGAAACAAGAGACTTGCTAGCAAAGCACTGTAAATCGAACCCACAATCTACTCGGCTCTGCCCTGTTCTTTTTCTTAAGCACTTATTATGTGCCAGATACTAAGCACTTTATTTACATGCAATTTCTCACTTAATCCTCACGCAGCCCCTCAAAGCAGCATTGTAATCCCCTACTTTAAGGATGAGGAAGCTGAAGCTGAGAGAAATTTAGTAACTGGCTCAAGGTCACACTACTGGAAAGGACAGACAGAAACCAAGCCTGCCTGACCTCAGAACCTAGATCCCTCACCACCACCTGCCCGTATATAGGAAGCATCCTCTCCCTGTGGCTCGGCAGGAGCGGACTGCTGTTCTTCCCTGGCACATAGAAGGAAACTGGGCACCGAGCAATCTGATCAGCCCTGGAGAGAAGGGGAATTAGCAGGTGAGCCCTTGCTTGCTGGGGGATGGTTTACCCTAAACCCTGCTGGGCTTCTCAGAACCCAGAATAAATATTTACATAATCTCATTACGTTGCTCCTGGCTTCAGACCGAGGAGAGAACATAGAACCAACGCACGCCAATGAAAGCCAGATTGGAAAGGCTGTTTTTCAGTCCTCAGTAGTCGGATACACAGACCCATTCTTGAAGAATGTCCATCATCGGGGAAAGAGTTCCTGACTTAGAAACAGACAGCGTTTTGTTTTGTTTTTTTCCTGAAAGATTTATTTATTTATTTGAGACAGAGGCAGGGAGAGAGAGAAAGTGTGAGAGAGCATGGGGGAGGGGCAGAGGGAGAGGGAGAGAAGAGAAAGAGAAGCAGACTCCCTGCTGAGTGCAGAGCCTGATGCAGGGCTCGATCTCACGACCCAGAGATCATGACCGGAGCTGAAACCAAGAGTCAGACCCTTAAACGACAGAGCCACCCAGACGCTCCAGAAACAGACGATTTTCATGCTAACACTTACCAGCTATGCCACTTGGGACACTTGAGGCTCAGTGCTCCCATCTGTAAAGTGGGCACGAACTAACTAGGGTCGTTAGCAACAGCTTCACCCCTGTGGAGTATCACAGTCCGCGAAGCACGATCCTTGCATCTTGGCCGCAACTCATCCCAAAAACCCTTTGATGCGGTCACTGTTTTAATCTCTGTTTACAGTTGAGGAAATCAAGGCTCAGAGAATTTAGGAAATTGAGCTGAAATCATACATGTAGTAAGTGACCGAGCCTGGGTCTGAAACCCAGGCTGTCCAAGAACTTTGCCCTCTATCCCTCTTTCCCTCCTGACCCCCGTGTCCCATAGCACGTACCCCATGGCTTTCCATGAGGTGACCTGTATGAACGCGCCCCACTCACAGACCCCCTGTGGCTGCGTCCTCCCTCCCATCGTTCTCGGCCCACCCCTCCTGACAAGTGCCTAGAGAGAAAAGAGGGGTTCGCCTTGGGAACACCCTCTCCGTGGGAGCACCTTGCCCTTTCCCAACTGCATCGCCCTCCCAGGTGAGAGAGAGGGACTGACTCCCCAGTCCTGATGAGCACTTGGGAGCCCAGGAGGAACAGGAATCCGAGGGACCTGCCTCTCAGGGATGAGCATCTCCCCGCAGGAGAAGCCCAGGCAGCAACCTGTGGCAGAGCCAGTTACAGTCTGGAGACGCGCCATGAAGGCCAAGGGTGCCACCAGGCCACCGGGGACCCAATTAGAATTTTATAAGTAAAAACCTCCCCCATCCCTACCAGCACACCGCACAGCCTTCTTGCCCCTCCTCCCTCTGGAAGTCCATGCCAAAGAATCCAACGCCAGCCACGCCCTCCCACCTTCACTGAATATTCTCAGAAAGGGTGGCAGGAGGGTTGGGGTCACACTGTTGGGAGTGTGATAGAATTGTCAAATATACAAAATCAGCAATGTGGTTGAAAAACAGAAGTTGTGGTTCTTCATGTGGCCCTACAATGGAGTAGAAATAGATCCTTTTTCAAGATAGAAAATGAAAACCTGCTGCTATCGTACCCAGCAAACTGTGACAGCACCCTCCACCCCCCAAGGTGAGCCCTGCCACCCAAAATAGAGGCTCTACTCGTTCGGCATTCTGGTTCTAAGTCCGATAGACATAAGTCTGTGTTCCATCTCTCCTATTGGCAGCTGTGTGATTTTGGCCAAGTGACTTAACCTCTCTGAGCTTCTGCTTTCTCATTTGTTACATGTGGACTCTAACGGTACTAACTCTGTTGGGTCATTGAGGGGATTGAGTTAGATAACACGTGTAAAGGGCTACTTTTGTCAGTTACTCTATGCATTATTCCTATACTGCTGAATTCTGTCTCCTTGTTCCCAGCACTTAGCCATCTGTCTTCCACAACTTCCATGGATCACCATCTCCCCAGAGACCACTGGGCTTGGCTGCCTGCCCCTGCTTGTGGGAGTTTTAAAATGGAGCCAGTCGAATTGGCAATCAACCCTGGTCTTGGGTTCCTGAGTCTTTGGTTATCCCAGACATGTCAGCCGTGGGGCCTGGGTTGTTGGTAATCCACCCCTGGAAATTTCCAGTGGCCCCTCGTTTTAGGTTTCACAGGCTAAAGATGCCCCGTTCCCCCTCCCTGCTCTCACCCTCCTCCTCTTGTTGTGAGCACTCACTCTCCCCTGCACGCAGCACCAGAGGTCACGGGCTCTTTCCATGGAAATGCTATTTGGCTACCTGGNTTACCTGGTTCTTTGCATTTTGTGACACCCAAGGCCTGGATGTGACCAGGACACATGACCAGCACAGCTTGACCAAGTTACACTTTTCAAAATTAACACCTCAACCTCTCCACATCTTCCTCTTCTAACTACCATCCCATCACGCACCACGAAGATCCGTGAGGCAGAACTTTCTATAATAACAGAAACCGTAGTAACCTATTGCTACGTGCTTGAAGAAGACCCCTTTGCTTCTAGACTTTCTGTTTGGAAATAGAGATACTCCGTTTAACCCTAAAAGCAAGCTTTCCAGGTAGCCTCAAGCCTGGTTTCTACCATTGCAGCGGGTAACCTATTGTTGGGGGGCCCCTGCCCACAGCCGTCATAGAGCCCTCTGGCAGAAGAACAGCGGAATACAGCCGGCCAGTGGCCCCCAGGACCAGTGCAGGGAGGAGGGTTTCATAGCTTTAAAAGCCCCAACAGAGCTGGTAACACCCATCGTTGGTTCGGGCCTGGGGAGGCAGGGACACTGGGAGGTAGTTTTTGTGCAATCTTGATGGAGAGCAATTTGAGGGTATCTATCAACATGTTAACACTTACATCCTTTGACTCAGCAATCCCATTACTCAGAATGTCTCCCATAGAGCTACGTACAAAAGGCCATAGAAATATATAATGAAAAATCAAAAATAACATTAGCGTTCATCGGTAGGAGGATACTNTCTTGATGGAGAGCAATTTGAGGGTATCTATCAACATGTTAACACTTACATCCTTTGACTCAGCAATCCCATCACTCAGAATGTCTCCCATAGAGCTACGTACAAAAGGCCATAGAAATATATAATGAAAAATCAAAAATAACATTAGCGTTCATCGGTAGGAGGATACTTAAATAAACTATGGTCCATTTACGCCGTGAAGTCGTATTAGGAAGACAGCTAAATGCTATGACATGAAGCAGTGAAAAAGCAAGTTTAAGAATAGGGCTTATAGGGGCGCCTGGGTGGCACAGCGGTTGAGCGTCTGCCTTCGGCTCAGGGCGTGATCCCGGCGTTATGGGATCGAGCCCCACATCAGGCTCCTCTGCTGGGAGCCTGCTTCTTCCTCTCCCACTCCCCCTGCTTGTGTTCCCTCTCTCGCTGGCTGTCTCTATCTCTGCCGAATGAATAATAAAAAAAATAAAAATCTTTAAAAAAAAAAAAGAATAGGGCTTATAATACAATGGCACTCTTTTTGTTTAAACACATGTATTTTGCGAATCGGAGAATATGCAACAAACACAATAACAGTGGCTGCTAGGGGGTGGGATTGGGGAGAAGTTCGCATTCTTTTTGTTTTAATTTCATGACAGGTATATATTTACCTGTATTTACGTCTACATGACAAAAATATCCCGACACAATGGATTTCAATTTTTCTCCCTGCCATCCCTCTGGTAGAATCTTCTGGCAAAGAATGCATAATCACCCCCAAATAAACACTTACTCAGTGCTTTGCAGTTTACCAAGCACTTTCACAAACAAAACCTCCTTTATTTTTTTAATAATATTTTGTATTATGTTATGTTAGTCACCATACAGTATATCCCTAGTTTTTGATGTAAAGTTCCATGATTCATTAGTTGCNTTCATTAGTTGCGTATAACACCCAGTGCACCATGCAATACGTGCCCTCCTTACTACCCATCACCAGTCTATCCCATTCCCCCACCCCCTCCCCTCTGAAGCCCTCAGTTTGTTTCTCAGAGTCCATAGTCTCTCATGTTTCATTCCCCCTTCTGTTTACCCCCCCCCTTTCTTCTTCCCTTTCTTCTCCTACCGATCTTCCTAGTTCTTGTGTTCCATAAATGAATGAAACCATACGATAATTATCTTTCTCTGCTTGGCTTATTTCGCTTAGCATAATCTCCTCCGANCCATAAATGAATGAAACCATACGATAATTATCTTTCTCTGCTTGGCTTATTTCGCTTAGCATAATCTCCTCCAATCCCATCCATGTTGCAGCAAATGTTGAGAATTCGTTCTTTCTGATAGCTGAGTAATATTCCATTGTATATATGGACCACAACTTCTTAATCCAGTCATCTGTTGAAGGGCATCTCGGTTCCTTCCACGATTTAGCTCTTGTGGACAATGGTGCTGTGAACATTGGGGTGCATATGGCCCTTCTCTTCACTACATCTGTATCTTTGGGGTAAATACCCAGTAGTGCAATGGCTGGGTCATAGGGTAGCTCAATTTTTAACTTTTTAAGGGACCTCCACACTGTTTTCCAAAGTGGCTGTACCAACTTGCATTCCCACCAACAATGTACGAGGGATCCCCTTTCTTCATATCCTCTCCAACATTTGTTTCCTGTCTTGTCAATTTTTGTCATTCTAACTGGCATAAGGAAATACCATCGAAACCTCTTTTAAATCCCACACCATCCTCATCTGATTATCCCCCTTTCTCTGATGAAAACAGGCTCCTAGAGGGGAGAGGTTCATGGCGAATGGCTGGTGGTTGGTAGAGCCAGGATGAGAAGCCCAGGTTGTCACCTCCAACAGTGGGTGCCCTCCCAGCCCTCCCAGCTGATGCAGACAATATTCTTTCTGTGGCCCTAACCAGATGACGCTGACCTCAAATCTTCTTCAGCACAAGGCAAAAACCAAAGCCAAGGGGGATGGTGTATGGGGGGTTGGGGGGGTAAGAACAGAGAGTGGGGGAGGGGAAGGGCATGGTAGAGAGGAGAGATTAAAAAGGTTTGAGAAGGACAAGATGCTTGGCATCCTGTTTAATAATTACACGTGTACTACGGACTATGAGAAACAAACTGAGGGCCTCAGAGGGGATCGGGGTGGGGGATTGGGATAGACCGGTGATGGGTAGTAAGGAGGGCACGTATTGCATGGTGCATTGGGCGTTATACGCAACTAATGAATCATCGAACTTTACATCAGAAACCAGGGATGTACTGTATGATGTCTAACATAATATAATAAAAAAAATTAAAAACAATAAAGAGCCATATTTTTATGTTTTTTAAAAAAAAATAATTACATGTGTAGTCCATCAGCAAACCAGGTAAGCATGACCCTAACAGGTACCTCCTTCCCATGACTGCTCCGTTGTTTGGGGATGAGTCATTTGACCCCATGCTCGAAGCTGTATGGGAGGCGAGCCTAAACCCCACTGTGGCAGTGGGACCGCTCCCATCCTCGGTATGTCACATGAACTGCTCGAGGCCCATAGGGGTCTGTCCTCAGAGCGACAGTAGGAGAAGAGATCTCAGAGGCCTTTCTATAGTGAGCACCTGCTTGTTTCACATGCTTCAGTGGCCCCAGGCCCTTTGGAATGAAGTCTAGCCTCCCCAGCATAATTCACAAGGCCTCTTGTGATCTGCCATCCACTTGTTTTCTCAGCCGCCTCTCCAGGCATTTCACCTGGCATTCTGCACATTGACTCCGTTCAGTACCCTCAACAGGCAGACCATTCTCCCCTTCTCTCCCCCGATCTGTCTTCCCTCCCTCTCAGTCTATTCCATAAGCTGTACCATCTGCCCAGAGCCTATCTACTCCCCCTTCTGCTAGCTAACTGCTCCGCATGCTTCAGACATCAGCCTAAACATAGCTTCCTCTGGGGAGCATTCCAGATAGGCTCCCCCTGCCGCCCTCCCCCCACTGAGTTATTGCCCCCATTCTTCCTGAGTCTTTGTCCCTCAAGCCCTTGCCACACGGCATTGTAATGGCTCCTGGGCTTCTCTCTCCCAGGCTGGATTAGCACCGCATGGCTGATGTGTTATAGGAATCCCTAAATATATAATTAATGATTGAAGAATGGGATGGTATGACTGTCACCCCATGGTAGACGACAGGTATCTGACTTTAGCAGTGGGACTTAGCCTCGACAGCCCTGGCAGGTGTCCCCTAAATCCTGCTGCCTTGATCCATAGGGCCAGCTCCTCTTTGCCATTGTCTGGGAGATCTTAAGCCTTGAATGACAAGGCATATTAGGAAGGGCAGTGACTGTTGGGAGGTGTGTTGTGAGAAATTTCTGGCAGGTTCCAACCACAATTCCATAGAGGGTAAAAATAGCACACCCTCAGGTTTACAAGGTGGTAATAGAACCAGAGGGCTGTGACCAGCCTCAGAGGTCAAGAGTCCATTCCCCTGCCTCCAGGCAAGACTGGTTCAATCACAGACAAATGGGTGCCTCCTTATATTAAATAGGAGTCTGTTTATTATGATTANCATTATTATTATTATTATTATTTATTAGCAGTATAATAATGATTCCACTAAAAATAAGTACTCACAGGGAAGATGGTGTCACGACCTCCCAGTTGTCAGTAGAACATAGAACCAACATGGTCTCAACTGTGTGAGGTCTGACTATATCCCCGATGTTAACAGGATGGCCCAATGCCAGGAGAAGGGAAGCAAGTGGGTTCTCCCTAAGAAGAGGACAAAGAAAATGTTCTAGAGTCAGGTTCTAGGGGCACAAAGTCATCAAGGTCACCATCAGCCATCTCCCTTGCCATTTACAATTACCTCAGCCCTTCCCCCATGCACAGGGCTTTACCACACCTGAAGTCCCCTCCCACCTGTGATCTCATGGGGTCCTCACAACACCTCACAACTCAGGTGCATGCAGCCTGGGACTGGGAAGAAGCTCAGGCTGTGGCAGGCTTTGGGTCAGTTTCCCAGAGTTCCCAGTCTTAAACAGGTGGCGGGGCTAGGATCAAGGACCAGGACATTTGGTTGCCAGTCCGACATCCTCCACCTTTTGACATTCTGCTTCTCCATCCGGGAAGAAGGGATGGGACCACCCAGCCCACATGGCCCACGGTCCATGTTTTCAGTGAATACATGAGCACTCACTATGTTCCAGGCACTGTTCCAGGCTCTAGGACTAGAGCAGTGACTAAAACCAATTTGAAGGAGAAGAAGAAGAAGAAGAAGAAGAAAGAAAAGAAAAGAAAAGAAAAGAAAAGAAAAGAAAAGAAAAGAAAAGAAAAGAAAAGAAAAAGGAGAAGAATGGGAGGAAGAAGAAAGAAGAAGAAAGAAAAAGGAAGAAAGACAACGAAATCCAGCCCTCCTGGAGCTTATATTCTGGTGCTGCGGTTTTTATAAGTGGCTATAAATGACATGATTTTAGATGACACATGGGCCTGAAATTCAACAATATTGAATCACATAGTGAGAAATGTGTGTCCTTTCCAATTGTCTCAGTCCTTTCCAGACTTTGAAGGAGTCTTCAGTCTGCTGATAACCTTTTCAAGGAAAAGAGATCAGCTGCCAGGAACCGGTGAGAAGTTAATTCTGTTGGTGGGTTCTTATCCCGTTTATTAACAGTTAACACCTGTGTGGGTCAAGTGATGCTAATTTTCCAAGAAAGGTAGTGATACGGTCGCTTTTTAAATAAAGGTAAATTCTCTGATCAGCGCATCATTCTGAAAAAGACCTAAAAGGCTGCCAGGACAGGTGGTCAACGGCCGGGGCAAAGCCCTGGGTGTCGGGGAGGCTGGAAGCAGCCAGTGTCTCTCGCGTGTGCCCGGGAGCCCTGCCGCATCCCAAGAGCCACACACGCTCCTGGCCCCGTGCTCCTCGGCTTTTCGGATCCAGTATCAAGAGCGCTCAGAGGGTCACGGCTTCGGGCTCTCCTGAATCCTGCACCTGTCGCCGCGGTCCCCCGCCCACCCCGACGCCACTGCCCGGCTCCCGCCACGCGGTCTCCAGGAGAGAGGCCAAGGGAGCCGTGCCTGGAGCCCGACAGCAAACACCCGGCCCTTCCCGCCACCGCCACCGACGCCAGAGATTTATCTCCCTTATCTCAATCTCCACACTTTCACTGCGGGCAAGGGTCACTCGCAGGAAGCTCCCTGAGGTTGATCAGCCTTCGTTCTCAGAAGCCAGGACGCTTCTACTCGGCGTGCGGAAGAACCGAGTCCAGCCTCCGGGGAAGCTGGCTTCTACCCAGGGGGGATGGGTGCCGCACGGCTCCGCATCAGAACCGCCTGGGGAGCTTGGCCGCACAACCAAGGCACCTGGGCCCCCCGCAGACTCGCGGAGTCAGAGTCACCAAAGGGTGGGGCTGGCAGGCTGCATTTTGTGCTCTTCTGAGAGTCTGCCTTTCAGCTGGGTCTGGAAGCCGCTGTTCCCTGTTGGAAACCTCTGCTCCTTTCTATGTGGCTGAGGAACAACCCACAGTTATCTAAACAAGTCAGTAAGTGGAGAGGTTTAGTTACATGGGTTTTGAGGTAAGCAAACCTGGATTCAAATCCTGCGCACAGCACAAGGAAGTGGCTGAGTGGCCTCAGGCAAGCAGCTCAACCTCTCTGAACCTCACTGTGTGGGCTCTGAAATGGGGGTAGCAACAGCTCTTGTGTGCCCTCAGATTGCTTGAAGGAGTCCATGACCTATTGTATGTAAAGTGCATTGTTCAGTGACTGGCTTCAAGTAAGAGCTACCAAAATACTGGCCAGTATTTTTTTATTTTTTAGGATTTTATTAATTTGAAAGAGAGAGAGAGAGAGTGTATGCGCACACGTTGGGGGGAGGGGCAGAGGCAGAGGGAGAAGCAGACTCCCAGCTCAGTGGCGAGCCCGATGCAGGGCTCAGTCCCAGGACCGCAAGATCATGACCTGAGGCCAAGGCAGATGCTTAACCGACTGAGCCACCCAGGTGCCCCAGTACTGGTCAGTATAACACAGGATTGGTTTTTTGTTGTTGTTGTTGTTGTTTTTTAAAGATTTTATTTATTCGACAGAGATAGACACAGCCAGTGAGAGAGGGAACACAAGCAGGGGGAGTGGGAGAGGAAGAAGCAGGCTCATAGCAGAGGAGCCTGATGTGGGGCTCGATCCCATAACGCCGGGATCACGCCCTGAGTCGAAGGCAGAAGCTTAACCGCTGTGCCACCCAGGCGCCCCAACACGGGATTGGTTTTTATCTTGGTGACCAAAAGGGAGTCACAGCAGTGTGCAGAGAGGACAAGGGGGGAAGAGGAAGCAAAAGTGGGGGAAGGAGGTAGGGGGAGAGCCCAAACCATCCGTGCTGTCCAGACCTTCTTCCTTTGCTCCTTCCCTCCCACCTGTGAGGTCCCTAAAGCCAGAGGCTGGGATTCTCTGTCATTCCTCACTTCCTCCCCCCGCATCTCTGTCCACGTTGGATGTGTGGCCAACGTCACCCAGTGACCCACAGATGTGAGGCAGAATCTCACCAAGAGAAATACACTGAGGGGTCAAGGAGCGTTGAGGAGGGAATCTAGGACCCGGTGTCATGGATGAGAGAGTTGGGACAGCCCTGCCTCTTCACTGACAGAGAAGGTACTCTTGTGTCTCTTACACTGAAGTACTTTTTTCTTCACTTGGAAACTGGGGACAAACAGCAAACCCATGCTGGGGACCAGCACCCTTGTTCACCCCCCCCCCACAGCAGACCGCCTGCTGGCTACCCTGCCCTGTGCAGGGAGAATCAGCACGGGGCCAGGAGTATTCTGGGTCACCTGCCTCGTTTTGTACAACCTGGAACCCAGAAGGGGAAGTGACTCAGCCTTGGTCTCGCCACCAGCCAGCGCATGGTGGCACCAGGAGGTGGACCCAAGCCCCGGCGTGCATGGCCCTCACCCCACCGCACACACTGTGCACACATGAGGCACAGGCAACAGCTCCGTGAGGACGTTTGTCTGTTGGACGCCATCAGTCGCCTGGCAGGGTGTCCAGAGCTCAGGAACTACTCACGGATTGAATGAATGAACAATTGGGGAACCAAATCGACGACAGGGAGAAAGTACGTGATGGGGTGGGGGCAGCGCGTCAAAGGCTGCTGCATGCACAGGACTCGCTTTGCCGATAGTGTGAAAATGCAGATGCTGACTCCGGGGGTGCTGGCGGGCTGGGCTTCTGCAATCCCGGCAGGCTTCCGGGGGATGCTGACACCGCCAGCCCCAGACGGTAATTTGAACATCGTGTAGCCAGATTGCCTGGCCTCAAAGCCCAACTCTGCGGCTCACCAGCCCTTGTAGCCTTAGGCCACTTACTGTGCCTTGGTTTTCTTGCCTATAAAGGGGCAAGCCATGATACCAGTTTCCGCTGCGCAGAGTCGTTGGGAGGTGTGATGAGTTAATGCGTGTTAACCGCTTCGCTCAGCGTCTGGCACCTCTCAGGCGCTCAGAATCCACAGACTGTTATCAGAAGGTAGAAGAGAGCCGTTGGCATAGCAAGGCAGTCGTCTTGCTTTCTGTCCAGGACCCCCACACCGGAAGAGTGAACACGTTCTTCTCCGACATCCAGCTAGCCTTAGGCCAGAGAGGATGAGACAGCATAGCCCAGGTCAGAGCAGCCCCCCCCCCCGCGCCCCCCGTGCC
>NC_048233.1:64971468-64975960 GCF_002007445.2 Ailuropoda melanoleuca | reverse complement strand
CCCCCCGTGCCCCCAGGGCTGCGTGAGAGGAGCGGAGGAGAAGGCGCCAGCAGGCAGAGATAGCAGAACTCCCCCTTGCAAAGCTGAGCTTCCAGCGGACAGTAGTTGGGATTTGATTTCTCTAAAAGCCTCTCGGAGCTTTCAGGAGGCAGAGCACTTTTATCTCCGAGATCTTGAAGAGCCAGAAGGTAATCAAGATCGAGGAGGAGGCTGTGCTGAGTGCTGATAGCATCGACAAGGAGGCAGGCGTGCTTATCAGCGCAGTTCTCAGGGGGCATAAATTAAAAGCCCTTGGGGTTATCAGGTCAGCAAGCGCTTGGGAAAAACTGGGAACCAGGTACCCAGAGGTTGGTTCCTCTTTCTCTGGCTGGGGGATCCTTTATCTCTACTCTTTGGAAGGAAAGTGATGTGGTTTTGAGGTCAGGAAGCCCTGAGTTCAAATCGGGCTCCAGCATTTGCCAGCTCTGTGTCCTTAGGCAAGTCACCAAGTTCCTCGCCTGTAAAGTGGGGCCAGTTCCTCCTGTGCAGGTGGTTGTGGGATTCGAGATACCGTGCAGGAAGGGCCAAGGAGCATGCCTGCCACGGGCACCCTCCGCTCATGACCTGCCCAGCTTGGGCGGACCCTTTCCTCCCGGACCCCAGCCTGCCACCCGCTCTGCCATTGTAGCAGGTAGACGCCTGGAAATCCTTCTGTTTGTGTCTGTTTCTTTCTTCCCCGTTTCTCACCGTGAGCTCAACGAGGGCAGGGACCCAGTCTGATTGATCTTGGATCTCTGTGTCCCAGGCAGGACTGGCGTAATAAATAGGCCAATCTGAATTCCAGACCCTGAACTTCGAGATAAAGAGAGCCCTCCCTGGCTCCCTGCCGACATTTGTCCTCGGGGCTGAGGCTCTGCTGAAGGGAGAGGGTCCGGCGAGGGAGGGGCAGCAGCCCCTCGCAGACCCCCAGGCCTGGCCTGTCACTTCTCCCCCGTGAAGCACCTCGGTTTGATCCCCGCTCCTCGGGGAGGCCAGGTCCTGGCGTGTGCAGGCAGGGAAGCGCGAAGCTCCGGGTTGGGCATTTCTCCATTGTTTCATTCTGTCTTATCTCCAGCTAGTTAGTGATTAACTGCACTTTGAAGGTTTCCCAGCCTCCAAAGCTCCCCAGGAGCACAGGTGGCCACTGGGTTGGAGCAAGGGAGCCTGACTCAGGGCCCAGTACTCCCTGTGAGACAGGGAGGACCCAGAGGCGCAGCCCCTGGGTCATGGGCCCACTGGGGCAGAGCCAAGAGGTTTGGCGCTGCACTAACTGGCAGGGGTTGCTGGGAAGGGCACCCGGGAGGTGTGTCTGCAGGTGCTGAGTGTGTGTGTGTGTGTGTGCGTGTGTGCGCGCGCGCGCGGGTGTCTGGGGGAAGTGGGGTTGACAATCGGGACCCAGGAAAGAGCGGCTTGACTTGCTCTCACCATCCCTGCCTCTGCCCACCCCCTGGAGCTTTCCATACAAACCTTGACTATGGGGCTTCTATCAGACAAGAGCTGCATTCACAGACACTCGCCAAAGTTGGAGCAACCTCTCCCCACCCCTTTTTAGCAAGCCGCATCTCAGATGAGCCACCAGAGAGACCAGGCTGACTTGGATGGGCACTGTCCAGAGCTTTCCAGAAGACTCAAAGACCATTTTCTTTCCAGAATGAGGGCCCTTCCTCCACCTTTTCTTTTCTTTAATGCCAGGACTTTTTATTTGAGGTTTGTACTTCCATAGAAGGACTTTCAGGGAGCTATGGGAGGCCCTAAAAACGCACACGGTAAGCAAAATGATTGAGAGTACATGTGTGAGCACATTTTCCTAGGAAAGGGCTTCTCTACTCAGCCCAAGGGATGTGAATCAGACCTTATCACATCTCACCTCAAAACCCTTTACTCACTTCCTGTTTGTTCCATCCTTTTTATTGGAGCCAGGACAAACCCTTCCCCTGACGTGGGGGACCCTGCCTGCCCAGGCCTGGATCACGGTGCTCAAGTTCTCTGCCCGGGCCCCCCACCTCTGTCCTTGCTCTTCCCTCCCTCTGCCTCCAGCTGTCCTCCAGCTCTTCTCCCGGCTGCCCCTTCTCCGAGTTCGGGTTCAGGTCCAGTATCTCACCTTCAGAGAGGCGTGCCCCAACTGCTCTCACTGAGTCAGCATCGTCCGCACCCCCCCCCCCCCGGCTCCCCACAGCCCCCTGCTGCTCCACAGCACAGACGAGGTCTTGCTCACTTGTTTGTTGAGTGTGTAGATTGTAAGCTCCCTGGAGACAGGACTCTGGCACTCGCTGCTGTAATTCCAGCAGCTGTCAGGGCTCCTAGGCTTCAAAACATCTGTAGACTGAACGAATGGACGTGAAGCTATCCTCAGGTCCTCGGAGAAGTTGGCTGTAAACCCCCAAATTTAACAACTATAGCTCTAAATCAGAGATCAGCAAATGACAGCCTTTGAGGCAAATTGACTCCGCGGTCTGTGTTTGGACAACCTGCAAGCTGAGAACGTTTGTTTGTTTGTTTGTTTGTTTGTTTGTTTGTTTGTTTGTTTTTTATGCTTTTAAATGATCAGGGGGAAAAAATCAAACAAGAGTCATATTTAGGAACATATATGGAAGGCACATTTCTGTGCCCACAAATGAAGTCATATGGGAACACAGCCACGATCGCCCATTGATGTGTGCTCTGCGGTGTGTCCGTGGTGGTGACAGACCGGTTGGGCTGCAAAGTCTGAAGTATTTGTTGCCTGGGCCTTTACAGAAAAAGTTGGCCCACCCCTACTCTAACGAATACTAAAAAGGAAGGTAGGGGTGGAATCCAAGTGGATGCAAGAAAGAATGCAGGAAGGGAAAGGAATAAAAATAAAAGAGATGGAGGAAGGAAAAGAGAAACAATAAGGAGAAGAGGGAGACAAGATTTTATTGAGCAACTACTATGTACCATATTCTGCATTTGGCACTTTCCCTACTTCATTTCTCAGCTCTCGACAAAAACTTCAAGTAGAGGCAAAATCTGTGATCAAGAAGCCTCTACCCCCAGATGCTGTGCTTCCTCTGAGCACCTATGGCCTGTCGACCATCCAGCCCCCTCTCCTGCCATGAAGGCACACAGCTCTGACCCTCCCCATAGCATTTTCTCTTGTAGACATTTCTCTCTGCAAAGATCAAAGCTTGCTTGTCCCTCTTCCTCCCTTAAGGTCCTGCTCTCTGCAGTGACTACAATAATGAAGACAGGTTTTCTCTGTCTTACCTCCACCCCACCCCCAAAGCTACCCAGCGTGACGCAGGGCACGTAGGAGGAACTCGGTAAACATCTGCGAAGTGATTAAGTTAGACAGGCAGCCACACAGAGCCTTGGCTCTGTTAGCCACCGTTTCTTAGGACAGAGGACCCCAGTGGAGAGCCTTTCTGCAAGGAGGACGGTTGGCAACAGATTCTTCTCGATGATGCTACAACCCACCCATAGAGACCTGAGGGTTCTCAGCTCACTCCCCCAGCTGCCTGCCCTGGTGTGCCCTTCTGCGGAGCTGCCCCACTCTCATCCCACAGCCCCTGTCCCTTCTGCTTGTCCTATCACTGTTTGAGGCTCTTGCCTGGTCCAGGGGAAAGCAAGTAATTGAAGGAGGGCTGGTGAAGAAGGACAAGTGTCAATAGACAGAGAGCTTCTACTTGGAAACTGCACTTCCCCCGTGGTCGTTCCAAGACAGGAGTGGGAAATCCAAGCAAGCAGGCTCAATCAGAAACTAGCTCCAGGTGACCTCCCTGTGTGATAAGAGGTGATATCACATCTATCTGGTTTTTCCTATGAGGGTGATGGCTCTGTGGTGGCTGGTTTGGGAAAGGGGACAGGTCTCCTTATAAAAGAGATGGAAGACATAAACTCATGAACACCAGTCTTGGGAATGCAAGGAGAGAAGGGGAAGGTAAGGGGCCGGGGACAGGTGATTTCAGAAGTATGAATGATGTATCAATGAAGGCAACCAGGAGAGAGCTATGAAGTACAGCCCGGTGCCTTTGCTTTTGAGGACACCATCAGCGGAAGGCTCTCCGTCTCCTTGTGCCTTCCCCACATCTGTTAGAATGGCTTCCAGTGGCAACTCCCAATAACTCCTGGGAGACCCTAAGATCAGAAGTGAGGCAAAGACTCTGGGTCACAAAGTCCCTCTTTTCAGACAGCAGGAAGGACCCAAGAAAGGGAACCAGGTGGCAGCAGCAGAGAAATCCGCAGAAATCATAGTAGAGGAAAGTTGGATTGGGTAGATAGCCTTGACTTTCAGATGTGATCCATCACTTGCAGGGTAGAGCAGGACCTTTCTAAGGATTGTCCCACCCACACCTTCAATCTGCAAAGTACCGTTGTCTCTTCCAGGGGGCGTGGCTCTTTTTGCACAAATGAAATTCAGAAGGAAAATACAAATGTCTATACAACTTACTTTTTTTTTAATGATTTTTTATTATATTATGTTAGTCACCATACAGTACATCCCCGGCTTCCGATG
>NC_048233.1:64955854-64971368 GCF_002007445.2 Ailuropoda melanoleuca | reverse complement strand
TCTTTTGGGTTTTCCATATAGAGTATCATGTTATCTGCGAAGAGACATATGTCTATACAACTTACTTTTTTAAAAAGATTTTATTTATTTATATGAGAGAGAGAGAGATCACAAGCCAGAGGGAGAGGGAGAGGGAGAAGCAGACTCCCCGCTGAGCAGGGAGCCTGATGTGGGCTTGATCCCAGGACCCTGAGATCATGACCTGAGCNGGAGCCTGATGTGGGCTTGATCCCAGGACCCTGAGATCATGACCTGAGCTGAAGGCAGACGCTTAACCAACTGAGCCACCCAGGTGCCGTACAACTTACTGTCTTTTTCATTCAAATAAAAATAACTTTATTGAGGGGAGTCCCAGGTTGAAAGAAATACATATTCTTACAACTTAAATCCGCTGTTAAAAAAAGAGTAGAAGAAAGTCAATTTAAAAATGAGCATCATTAAACATGTGAAAAGGTGTTCACCCTCACCAATAATCAGAGAAATAAACTAGCACATGGGAGGCCAGCCCATAGCCTTCAAATTGGCAGAACTAAAAATTCGGATGATAATAAGTATTGGCCAGAAGGTAATAAGGAAGGAATTCTAACCCACTGCTGGTTTAGGATTATGGGGTTTTGGGGGGTTCCTTTTGTTGTTTTTTGTTTGTTTGTTTTAAGTAGGCTCCATGCTGGGCCTTGAATTCAATGCAGGGCTTGACTTCCGGTACCTGAGATGAAGACCTGAGCTGAGATCAAGAGTCAGATGCTTAACCGACTGAGCCACCCCGGTGCCCCTGGACTGTGGACTTTGGGGAGTCACTCTGGGGAGTGACTTGTTAATTCCAGTAAAGAGGAAGGTCTCTGTGCCCATGACGTCATGAATCCACATCCAGATACAAGCCCCGGGACACTTCAGCATCTGCTCACAAGGTGACAGGGCAAAGATATTCATCACATCCCTGTGAGTATAATGAACGACTGGGGAACCTAGATGGACTTCAGTAGGAGGACGGGTAAAGACGTTGATAAATAAACCCCCAGTGTCCCCATTTATTGTTTTATTCATTTTTTTTTCACTCCACAAATTTCCTTTTCTTGTTAAAATGTGTAAGAATCCCCTGGGAAGCTTGTTTAAAAGNAGGTAAAGACGTTGATAAATAAACCCCCAGTGTCCCCATTTATTGTTTTATTCATTTTTTTTCACTCCACAAATTTCCTTTTCTTGTTAAAATGTGTAAGAATCCCCTGGGAAGCTTGTTTAAAAGGCAGAATTTCTGTCCCCACCTTCAGAGTCGGAGTCGTAGGTCTGGGAAGGTGTCCAAGGTGCTAGCGGGTGTGTGCATGCGCGTGAGGGCAACACGTGACACCAGTGCATACGGTCTTCGAGTCACATTGTATCCGATCCTTCATCCTGAGGTTTGATTTCAAGCTGGATTACATGTGGCCCCTTGTTACTCATCGTTTACTAGGCAAAGAGTCCTGGGTCACCTGGATCGGCAGGATGGGTGGAGGAGGAATCGGGGGCATTTCTCCTCCGCAGAACTCAGTCCTCTCATGTTCAAGAAAGCCAAACGGAGGATGGCTCCATCTGCCCTTCCACTTCTCGCTTCTGTGATTCTCTCCCTCGATGGGCGTGTTGCCCTGTAAGGAAGCACCGTGTTCCAAGGAAGCCCACAGCACTACCTGTGTATACGGCAGCCTCTATAGTCCACAGCACTCCCTTACCCAGAACTCTCTGCGAATGAGCACTTCTAGCTCCTTAAATCCCTACGTGGTCCCTGTACACTCCCAAAGCCTCTTCACCAAAGGAGCGCTAAGCATAGAGACCGTTTCCCAACCGAATGTAGATAATGCGATTCTAATGGCTTGAAAAAGGCAATGCGTGCATGGCAGAGATCAAAACTCCAAGACCCAGAATATCTGATTCATTATTTGACTGTTGTTGAACTGGGTAGGGTTCAGACAAATGTTGGCCAAATTCCCTACACACACTTACTTCCCTGCCTCTGTGGACAAGGAAAATATTGACTAAAGTTTCAAATAAAAATTTGATTCCGTGCCACCTCTCTTCCTCATGAATCTTGGTCATTGTGGAGGTAATCTTTGAATCTTTGCCTTGGAGATTTTTTTAATTTCTGAATTTAGTCATTAAGTGCGGCTGAGGTACGGGATGGAGAGTGGTAGCTTTCTTCGCTCTGGGACAAATTCGATTCACAAAGATCTGTAGGTAGACCCGTGTCCAGGCAGAAGATCGGAAGATATGCTTGTTCTGGCCCGCTTGCCCTCAGATCCATTCCCTACCCTTTTCCCCTCTGAGGCCCCCTCCCTTTCCGCTCTCTGCCTCCTCTGTGTCTGATGCTTGGGGCTGAAGGCATTTCTCAGGCTCCAGGCTCCCCTGTCAGCCAGCTCCTGCCCAGGGTCAGCCAGGGAAGGTGCCAGCAGGAGACTGGAGGGAGGGAGCCAGGGTATTTCTTCCCTCCCCCTCTGCCCTGGGCATGCCTCCAGCAGCCACTTCCTTTCCTCCATGACTCCAGCTCCCTCCAGACAAGCCCATCAGGGACTCTGGTAACCACCTCCTTTCCTTCTCTCTTCAGCCTGTAGATACTAGTGACTTTCTGCTTTCGTTAACCTTTGAGTTACCTCGCCATGCTGTTTGGCTTCACAGACCTCCCAACACTGGTGTGACCCATTCCTCGCATTAGATTCCCTCTATCGCAAATGCTTGATCCTTTCTGCTTTCATGGTTAGATCCCAACTGATACAGCAGATAAATAGCCTCCCCTCTCAGCCCAGTCAATGTTATAACTCTTTGGCTTCCATGCTCATCAAGGAGCCTGTCCTTTTGAAAGCCTGTTCATCTCACCAAAGCCCACAGCATCCCTGAGACATGGACAGGGCAGGGATCATCACTTTATTTTACAGGGGAGGGAACACATCTAGAGATGCTAAAGGGATATGTCAAAGCTGCACAGCTAGCGAACTACAGGGCAAAGCTAGAATCCAGGTGTCTTGTGGGCTGGAGTTAATTTCCCTATGGCATTCAGCCTCTTCTATCTCTCCCCAACCCATTCTTTATGGGTCAAAATAAGGATTCATTTGGGTCTCATTTGCACTTGATGAAAAGGTGCTATAACTATGCAAATTGCGCATCCAAAGGAGTTTGAGGGAGTATGCATTTCTATTTTAGTCTTTAGAAAAATATTTTGCATTTAAGTCAACCAGGCTTTGTCAGCATTCTTTAAATCCTAGAGTAGTTTACCAAAGTCAGAAGTGCACGGTGGGGAAGCATGGGGGAGGGCGTCTGGTAAAAACTCAGATTCCTCTGGGCCCTGCCCCACCTACTGAAACAGAAAATCTGAGGAATGGGTACTGGGAAGGTGTGTTCTTAACTAGCATTCCAGAAGATTCTTATGAAAAACAAATTTTGAGTGTCACTGTTCTATGAGAGAGAAAAAAGTTGTCATCCACCACGGAGAAGGAGAGATCAGCAAGATGACTAGAGGGCTGGGTTTTGGCCCATCAGATAAAAGCCCAGCTTGTCAGGTTTCCAGACGGACAAGAGGTACCTCTCATACCTCCTACCATGTGTCAGGCTTATCCTCAGACTCTGCATGTGCAGGATCCCATTTACTTTTCACAAGTAACCCTATAAAAAGCAGCTATTATCGTTCCCACTTTACACATAAGAAATCTAACGCTCAGATTGAATTATTGCCACTGGGTCATCTAACTATGACCCAACTTCCAAACGAGTTCTGCTTGACTCCAAAGTTGGGCTCTTGTCTGTCCATGTCACCTGTCCCAGAATGGAGCCCACTTCATCTTCAAATGATCATAGGGAGAATTATATGCTGATCTGGTTCTGTGGGGGGCATCCTAACCCTGTTCTCTAGAGGGTCTGGGTGTTCTTACTGCTTGCTGCGGAAGGAGATGCCAGAGCAGCTGCAAAGGGGGCAGGTGAATGGCATCCAAGCCCTCTTCTAAACCACCAGGTGATAGGAAAGGATCCTGGCAGGAGAGACTCCCGGTGGTCTCTTGGGTGTCCTCCTCAATTTTTCCTATGGGCTCTTAGAAGTTCTTCCCTCCTGCACTTGGCTTGGAACTTTCTGCGTTTGCCCCAAACCAGTAGGAAACAATCAGAAAACCTAAAGCCACAGATGTCTGCATTAATCCATCCAGGAATGCCTCAGGGGAAGCAGCCCAACTGTTTTTCTTATCACAAATGTTTAAAAAAGTAATAACATGAATGGGCAAGTGTGTAAGCACAGGGTGCTTGACATCTGGACAATCTTGCGTCATTGCAGCTGCCTTTTCCTTTTGTCTAATACATTGCTTTACATGTCTGGTCACCATTCTGTTGACATTGCTGCTTGGATCAGCCAGGGTAGTGAAACCACTGTGCAGACACTGAGTAACGCCGGGGCGGGGGTGGGGATTATCAGACCAGGGTGATCATTTGAAGTGTGTATGGAAGGCTGCTGACCTGTAAGAAAATGTCTGGTGCTCCCCAACATCTTCAGTGTTCTCTTTCTATCCTTCCCAACAACCGTTGAATCCCACCGTGTCACTTAATTTTATGTGCATGTTTCAGGAGGCATTTGTCACCTATGTCAGGCTGTCCCTAGAAGGCAGATGCCTGGGTTAAAATTCCACTTCGATCACTCACTAGCTGTGTCTCCTCGGACATATTAAATAACTTCCCTGAGCCTCAGCCCACTCATCAGTAACAGGGAGACAATAATGACATATTAAATTTCCAAAACTGCTGGAGGAGAACTTTTTAAAAATTTTCACATAAATCAGTTATCACAATGCCTAGTTCAGTAAATACTTCTTGAGGGCCTTCTATGTGCCAGATACTGTTTAAGGCCTAGAGATAATTACAGTGAACAAAAAATACAGTCCCTTCCCTCATAGAGTTGATGAAATTACGGTAGAGACAAACAGTTACACTTACAACCTACTGTCACTTAGTAAAAAACGCTATGAAAGGAAAATAAAGCAGGGTGTGGGGATAAGGAATGGCAGAGGGGAGGGCAAATGCTTTTACTGATAAGGTGGTCAGAGGAGATTGCTCTGCAGAAGCAACTTTGGATAAGAGATATGAAGGAGGTGAGGGACTAAGACAGATGGGTATCAGGGGCAAGAACATTCCAGACAGAAGGAAGAGCAAGTGCAAGGACTCTGAGGCAGGAGCATGCTTTCTTATTTAGGGACCAGCACAGAGACCAGTGTGGCTGGAGTGTAGTGAACCATAGAGAAGGTAGCAGTAGTTGAGGTTAGGGAAGAAGCTGAAGGAAAACATAAGTGAGACATGGGTAGGTAGGTAAGGACGTATGATGAAATTCATTAATTTATTCATAATATCTTCATATCTTGAGTGGAACTCTGCTAGATGCTGTAACAAATACAAAGATAAACCAGAAAGAGAATTTCTCTTTGATGAACCTTGAACCATTAGTCTAGTAAGGGATAAAAATATCTAAATAATGAGATAAGAAGATAATAGATGTCATAAATGAAATGTGGGTAAGGACTAAAGGAACCCAAAAGAGAGAGTCTTTGCCTCTCATGGTTACTCCCACTACCGGAAACTTGGAAAGATTGATGAAAGAGATCACATTTTCATAAAGATATTTCGTAAAGATGTTTTTATAAAACAACTGTGCTTACCATGCTCAAAGAGATAAAAACTGAACTTAAAATATTTCAGCAATCAACTGAAATTAAATAATTGTAAACTTGAGAAAAGAATCAAATAGAAATTCTAACATTTAAAAAATCCAGTAATCAAAGTGAAAAGTTCAACAGATGGGTTTAATACCAGATTCAACACAGAAAGAAAGAGAATTAGGGAACTGAAAGACAGGTCAGAAGAAATTACCCAGAATGAAGCAGAGAGAGACAAAATGATGGAAAATACAAAGATGAGCAGAATACAGTGAACAGACTTAACATATTTTCTTCAGGAATACTAGAAGGAGAAGTTAGAAAAAGAGCCCCCACAGAAGGGGGAATGAACCATGAGAGACTACGGACTCTGGGAAACAAACTGAGCGCTTCAGAGAGGGGAGGTGGGGGAATGGGATAGGCTGGTGATGGGTATTAAAGGAGGGCACGTATTGCATGGTGCACTGGGTGTTATACTCAAGTAATGAATCATGGAACTTTACATCAAAAACTAGGGAGGTACTATATGGTGATTAACATAATATAATAAAAAATATTATAATTAAAAATAAATAAATAGATAAATAAAGAAAAAGAAAAAGAGCCCACAAATAATCTCCCAAATATATGGAAGGAAGTAAATTAAAAAGATAAGAGGCAAAATTAATGAAACAAAATTAAAATAGTATTAAAGAAGTCAAAATTTGGATCTTTGAAATGACCAATAAATTGATCTGCTGAGACAGAGCAAGACAAAAAAAGGGGGAAGCACAAAAAATTAATGTCAATGTTGAAAAAAAGTTGTTACATATGTTGCAGGCATTAGCAAGATAATAAGGAAATATTATAAACAACTCTGTAGATAAATTTGAAAATTTAGATGAAATAGACAAATCCCTTGGAAAACAATACTTACCAAACCTAACAAAAAAAGAAATTTAAAAATCTGAATAATCCTACATTAAAATAATTTATTTTTTATTAAAAATAAATTTCTCACAAATAAAATATCTTTGATGGCTTCAAGCAAATTTTATGAAATGTTTGAAGAAGATATAATGCTAACCTTAGACAAACTCTTCCAGAAAACAGAAAAAGTGAGAACACTTCCCATTTTATTGTGTGAGGCTAAAGTAATCTTTAAAGATTTTTTATTTATTTATGCGACAGAGACAGAGATAGAGACAGCCAGCGAGAGAGGGAACACAAGCAGGGTGAGTGGGAGAGGAAGAAGCAGGCTCCCAGAGGAGGAGCCTGATAATGGGGCTCGATCCCACAACGCCAGGATCACGCCCTGAGCCGAAGGCAGACGCTCAACCGCCGTGCCACCCAGGCGCCCCGAGGCTAAAGTAATCTTGATACCAAAACCCAACAAGAATGGAATGGCAAAGAAAATTACAGGCCAATTTTGCCCATGAACAGGTAGAAAAGTCCCTAAACAGAATATTAACAAGCCAACGCTAACAATATATAAAAAGGAAATGTTCAAATTTGCTCAAATTTGGCTAATTCCAGGATGCTGGTGTAAATGTTGCTTTATTATCAGAAAATCAATGTAATTTGCCACCTTTTAAGATCAGGTTTTTTTCAGAACTTAACAAACCCATTCTACAATGTATATGGACTTGCCAAGGTCCAAGATTAGCCAAGAGCTTCCTGAAGCAGAAACACAGGGTCAGAGGAGTTACTCTGTCAGGTGTTGAGTCTTACTATGAAAAGTAGAGTGATTGAGACTGTCATTTTCACTCAAGGATGTAGAGGAAGGTAGACGTCACTAGTGTTTTCCAATATCTGGGCAGCCTCTCCTTCCCAGCATATGGCAGACAGCACTTTATAGCTCTTTGCACGTGAGTCTAACTCTCTGTTTCTGGCAAATGCATTGTAAGAGGAAGTGAATGATGAGTAGCCTTTCATGGTGAGTCAGTGAAAGCCTCATGGGCAATCTGCAGTGTCTCTTCTCTGGATAGAGAGTGTTCCCAATGGTGTAGATACGTCATTCATGAAGAACAGTTGCCTTGCTGTATCTCCTGTAGCCCCAGTGACCTGTTAGGAAAAAAATAACTTTCGTATGTGAAGCCATGAGATGTTGGGGTTATTCATTACCCAAAACAAAGTGTAACGCATCCTATCTTGTCCAACATACAGACAGTCCAGTGGGACACAAGAGTGCCCAGACAGAGAGCCACCCATACGTGGACAATCGGTTTTTCAACAAGAAGTGAAATTGCAGAGTAGTAGAGAAAGAATGGTCCTGGTACAACTGGATATCCATTTGGGGGGAAAAAAATAGAACTTGTCCCTACTTCATGCCATACACAGAAATCAATTCTTGGTGGATTCAACTTTATTTGAAAGGCGAACCTGTGTAAAACTATAAATTATCAAAATTTAAGAGAAAATACTGGATAATTTTTCATAACTCAGGAAAAGATTTTTTCAATAAGAAGTAAAAATTATTAGCTATAAAAGGAAAGATAGTTAAATTGTGTTCTATTCATGAGGAAAAAAAGATTTTTTTTAAAGAAAATATCAGAAGGGAATACCTAAATTTTAATAATAGCCATCCCTGGGTAATTACATTATAGGCTGAATTTACTTTCTTAATTTTGCTTATTTCTTTTTGCAAATATTCTATGATGAATGTGGATCTCCTCTGTAATAAGAAAGAAAAAAACACTAAGAAGTTAATAGTTTTTGTTTGTATGTTTATACTCTAGAAGAGACGATCCAAAAGTTGAGGATATAAAATAAGAATTTTCCAGATATTATTCTCACTTGTTTGTTAACTCAAAACTCAAAGGAAACAAAGGGGATAAAATGCTCATGACAGAATTTCAGGCAATGTGATGGGTGGATGGAGGTGAGATATGATGGTCTTTGTGGCCTTTCCCTATGGCTCTTTTCTATGTAGCTACTAGAACATCATCAAGATAGCCTAAGACCACTTCTGAAAAGCCTTTCTTGTCAATTCATAGTCCCTATTTTTGGAGGGAGGTGCCCCTTGGGAGGTCTCCTCCTCTCTCCCTCTTCTGTTTCTGGTCTCCTTTCTCTGATAGGAAATATGTTTTGACCTGAGTGTCCTTCATGGAGTTTATCAGACCTGGAGATACAAGGCCACTGGTCCTGTCCCTGGTGGCTGTCCATCTCCAGTGATGGATGCTGGAGCTTCCCACCTCCTTTGGTCTCGCCACTCCAGGCCCATTGTAAAAGCTTTATTAGATACACACTTGACTCTGAGCAACCTGAATATAAAGACCTTTTAAGATCTAAAGCGCTTATAAGGATACTTATTTTTATTCTTCTTTTTTATAGTTTTATTGGCTCTTATTTATTCATTGAACATTTATTGGTCATAGGTAGTAAACTCATCAGAGTCCATGGCTCCTAAAGCCCTGAGAATTCACTGCCTAAATCCTGGAGTTTGGCAAAACATGGAATGGGATGTGAAGGACAAGGGTCATCCCCAAAACAAATGAGCCATCATCAACAGGCAGAAATGGCAAGAACCTCTGGATAAATAGGGTTTACATGAGTTCAGACAATCCCTCACAGTGGTCATAAAGAAGGATCTGGAATAAGGGTGGGCAGCTAGCTGGAAGGGCATTAACATTAACCACCTTCATCATCATCATTAGTGTTTATTGAACACTTACAATGTTGCATAAACCACGCCAGGCACTTCCGATATACCATCTCATTGACTCTCCCTGCAACCCCGGGACATATACAATATTGCCCCCTTTTTGAAAACGAGGAGATTAAGACTCAGAGTTGGGTAATTTGCCCTAGGTCCCCTGGCTAGAAGGGGGTGGCGTTGAGCCCAGAATCTAAATCTGGAGACCCTGCTCCCTCTTTCTGTACCAGTAACTGCTGTTCTGGGCACTGATGGGTATCTGTCCACACCTTAATAAGGTACTTCAATTTCACACCCATTTGAGAGAAAACAAGAACCTCAACTTCTGAAGGCCATTCACATCTGGCATCTGTTTCTTTAGAGAACTTCGTGTACTGGAGACATTGTCCCCATGAGGTGGGGACAAAGCCGTCTCTGAGGCAACGTGCTGCCCTGAGGCCCAGATGAGATCATGCGGACTAACCGTGACACTCAGGGCACAGCAGGCTGTCACCATACCAGCCTCCGTGACCATGTGGCTGTTCCTCAGGCCCCCAGACTGCCGGTCACCCTGACTTTGCAGGTAGTAGGAAACACTTCCCAACACACATGGAGTCTTGCTGTTTCTCAAATTCTGGTGCCCATGGCTTCCTTCGGGAGCATCTCTCCTCATCCCATGCCACCATGCTCTGGGTGTCCTGTAGACGCAAGACTGATGTCGCCGTGTCTCCAGGCCCTGAGCTGGCTCGCTATCACTGAGCCTTCATAGAGCAACAGGGAAATGATGAGAGAGTGACTGGGACTCCAGAAAGGGACTCCAGTAAGTTTCTACATCAGATCCTACGAATGGGAGAGTGTCAGGAAGCACAAGGTGGAGGCTAAAAGACCAAAGCTTGAGTTTGGCAAATGAGGGTGTGAATATTGGCTCTGCTCCTTCCAGCTGTGTGACTTTGGGCTAGTTACTCAACGTCTCTGAGCCTCTGTTATAAATAGGTACTAATAGCTGCCTCACAGCTTTGTTAGGAACACACTATCGGCTATAACCATGCTAAGTGCTTAACACAGAACCCAGTCCACAGGAAACACTAAATAAAAGTTTGTTGTTATTATACTATTATTAAATGCAAACAAACAAACCAACAAACCCTACTATGAGATCTGTTTTACAGGTTAATAAACAGTTACTTTAAATGAGTTTTCTCTCCTACTGGATTGGTCTGCTGTTTGAGGTCTTTGTTTAAATTTTTTTAAAAAGATTTTAAGATTTTATTTATTTACTTATTTGAGAGAGAGGAAAGAAAGAGTGAGCAAGCACAAGTGGGGTGAGGGGCCAAGGGAGAGACAGACTCCCCACTGATCAGGGAGCCCGACGTGGGGCTCTATCCCAGGACCCTGAGATCATGAGCCCAGCCGAAGGCAGACGCTTAACTGACTGACCCCCCAGCTGTGCCTATTTGAGGTCTTTGAACAAACCAAGCAGCTCTTGGAGTCTCTCTCAGGGCAGCGTGCCTGGCGGGCATAATGCAGGGGCCTGGCAGGCGCGGAGGCCAGCAGGCTTCACTAGATACGCTAGCTGCACACGCCAGAGGAGACCGTTGAAAAGTCTATTTGAAATACCTAAGGAAATAAACTGGCAAAGAGGTAGAATCAGGAGAACCCATCCACTCTGGGCCTCAGTTTCCCCATCTGCGGGGGGGGGATGCGGTATTGGACTTCGTCCTGTCCTCTTGCATCTCCAACCTTCACGAATAATGCAGTAAAGCAGTCGGACTCTGGCAGGACCATCTGAGCCGCTCAAGCGAGCATCCAGCAACAGCTACTCCCTCACAGCCTGGAAAAAGTTGGCGTCCAGTGTCCTTCTCTGGTTGGAGTTTTGCAGGGTTCATGCAGGCAGGCCCACTGCCCCTAACTTCCCTAGGACCCAGCAATTCCAGTACGTCCCAGCCCCCACCCCTGCCCCCGCCCCGTGCGCAACGAGACAAAATCCTAACCTGAGTTTGCACTCCACTCTTTGCAGGGTGGAGAAATCTCTCAACAGGGGCCCTGTTTCCAGCATAAACTGCCCGAGGTGTTCAGAAGGAAAGTTCCTTCTTTCTTCCCCAGCTGTGGAGGATCATTCTTTTTCACATCCAGGGGAGAAAACAAACAAACAAACAAAAACAAAAAACAAAGAACAAAGAACTGGCTACAAACCTTGGCTTTTTCCCTAAATGAAAACTTGCTTTGGGGTTAGGGAAACGTCGCCACCTGGTGGAATGATGCTGAAATAAGTAGACGGGAGCCTCCAAGGGGTGTGAAGTCCCAGAATCCCAAAGAGAAAGCTGGAAGAGCTTGGATCCAATTCCTTTCCTCGAACCGAATACTGGAAATATTGTAGAGACACGGTTTGTGAATGTCAAGGCTAGAACCCAGATCTACTGAGGCTTTATGTGAGTAATTTAGCCTTCACCCTCTCTCCCTCCTCCCCTGTCCCCCCAACATATACTCGCCTCACTTTTTAAAAAATTTTTTAAATTTTTTCGTATTATGTTCAATTAGCCGACATACAGTGCATCATTAGTTTTCGATGTAGTGTTCAACAATTCATTAGCTGCGTATAACACCCAGCGCTCCCACCTCACACTTCAGCTTAAACGGATTCCATAATTGAGGCCAGCACAGACAGGATCGTCCGCACCCTGCATGCTCCCTCTTGCTTTTCACTAACTTCACGGAGGGGAGGAGAGGAAGACCAGAGGTGTTTTCAACTGGCAACCGGCATAGAAGGAGACAGATGGGAGACCAGAGGGAAAGAGCGAGGACCAATGTGAGCACTCAGAATTCTGTGCTTTATGTTTCCCACTCTGGAGTCCATGATGGTGATGGGGCTTTGATAAGTCAGCTCGTCTCTTCCACTCCCTGGGCCGGCAAGAAATATCTGACCTAACAGTGAGAGCCCCCGTTTCTGTTTGGTGCACTTGTGTCCCCAAGATGGTCCGTTCCATGAGCTGAGTATAGAAACCCTCGCTGTTGATGCAAAGGGTGAAAATCTATTATTGTGTAAACTGAGCTTAGTACAGACACACTCATTTCCGCCTCATATGTGCAAATAACTTTGCAGTTCACTACATGTTTCAATCACTTTAAAGTGATTTAATCCTTATAAACACCCTCTGGTGGGAATAATGAGTCATTACCAAGGAGGAAATAGAGGCTCAGAGAAGTGAAGCAATTTTCCTGAGGTCACACAGCCACCAATGGCAGCCCTGGAACTTGAAAGAAGGGAGAAAACCACTGTGGGCCGGGCAAGGTGCAAAGTGCTCTGCACACAGCTACCGCAACTTCTCTACTTAGGGAGTAAAAGACAGCGGTCACCCGGTCCTCGTCCTTCCTGCCTGACAACGGCAGAAGCACCCAGCCTTTCGGCGGCTGCCACATCCAATTGCTCTTTGCTTGACTGTAGAACACACTGGAAAACTATACAACGTACGTGTTAATTTAAAATTAACTTAGAGAAAAAAATAAATAAATAAAACTGACTTGGAGAAATATTGCCAGAGATCGCCGTCTCTGAGAAAGTGGGGGGACGCAGCATGCCTCACTCTAGCAGAGGCCACTGGCCCGGGTCTGGGGGGAATGTCAGGAGGACATCCAGCCGCCACCTCAGCCATTCCCAGGTAGCCCTTCGGGAAGGCCCTGCCCGGGAGGATCCTTCATGCCTTCTCATTTTGTAACTACAGGGCCTTCTCTACACATCAAGACCCACAGCCCAGTCCTCAGACTGCTCCTCTTCCGTGCCTAATCTCCCTCCACACGGGGCTGAACCCAGGCTCGTGCCTTTAAACGCCGACTCCCTAGTGATGATAGCTAAACTCACTCCAGCACCCCCACCTCTCTCTCCCTCTGCACTCCGGACCGGTACCTACAGCTGTGTCCTCAATGCCTACACCTCGTCGACGAAGCCATCACAACCATCATGTCTACATCCAAACTCCTGGTTTTCCCCAACCCCCCACCCTTCCCTTCCCAACCTTTCCCACCTCGGTATACAGAAGCCCCATCCATCCAGTTCCTCAAGCCAAACCCTTTGGAGTCTTCCCGGGGTTCCTCTTCTTCTCTCACAGCCCATGGCCCATCCACCTTCTCTGCATCTCCAGAAAGTCCTGATTCCCACCACCTCCCGTGACCCACCCCCCTGTGCCTGGACTTTGCCAAGGCCTCTGCCCTGGGCTCCCCGGCCAGCAACCAACTCTGGGTTGTCGTTTTGAGATATAAGTCAGAACATAGCACCTCTTATGCTAAGTGAAATAAGTCAGGCAGAGAAAGACAATTATCACATGGTTTCACTCATTTACGGAACATAAGAAACAGCAGGGAGATCGGTAGGAGAAGGAAAGGAAGAGTGAAGGGGGGTAAACAGAAGGGAGAATACCACGAGAGGCTATGGACTCTGGGAAACAAACTGAGGGCTTCAGAGGGAAGGGGGGTGGGGGATTGGGATAGGCCGATGATGGGTATTAAGGAGGGCACGTATTGCATGCTGCACTGGGTGTTGTACGCAAACAATGAATCATAGAACACTACATCAAAAACTAAGGATATACTGTATGGCGACTAACATAACATAATAAAAAATTAAAATTAAATAAAAAGAACATGGCACCTCTTGCTCAAAACCTTCCAGAAGATTCCTATCTTGCCCCCTACCTCGTTGTCACTCCATGAGCTAGCTCTGCTCACCTGACCTCTTCCCCTGTTCCTTTGCTGCTATCTGCTGCCCTATTTCCATCCCAGCCTGCTACAAATGTAAGGGACATAAGAACAGGGCTTCATTTCATCCCACACGGTAGCCCAGGGCTTAGACAAGACCTGAACCATGGAAGGTACTTGATAAATATGTGTTGACACATAAATGACTTTTCCCTCCATCTGGTTCTTTTGTTAATGCCATCGACCTAGCTCCCTCCTCCTGCGTTTTCGCCCCACGTCCTACACAGTGTGCTGTGGCTCCCCATGACCTCCCCGCACTCCCGCTCAAGGTCTGCATGGGAGCAGCCCCCCAGCCCCAGTCTCCTGAACTGCTCCTGTTTGGGGTCCTGCTTCTCAGTGGTTATGTTATCTTCCCCCTGGCAGTGCTTTCATCACAACCCGCCAAGGGGCCAGGCGGTAGAGCGGCCGGGAACAGAGAACGCACAAATCCTGACAAAACACCAGACGTGTCAGGTATCAGCCAAGACCACACGAGGCAGAAGCTGAAGGTTCTAGATAGGTACAAACAGCTGTAGGTTTCCTGATCCCCTTCCTGCTGAGTCTGTATAACACCTGTCTCACCTCAGCCACAGCAGTGAGTTTTCAACAGGAAGAAAAGAGGGAAGGGAGTGTAAGGACTAAAGCCAAGGGAAAAGAGGAGAAGTTGTCAGGAGAAATGAGAAGCATCAGGGGCACATTTGGGCCAGTGCTGCACTGATAGAGAAGATGACGACCCTCCTTGCAGGGACTGAGGGGTGTTGGCACCCCAGAATTCCAAAGACACCTCTCACACCTGCAGTCTGACCAGACATTCAGACTCTATAACCTCNAGTGTAAGGACTAAAGCCAAGGGAAAAGAGGAGAAGTTGTCAGGAGAAATGAGAAGCATCAGGGGCACATTTGGGCCAGTGCTGCACTGATAGAGAAGATGACGACCCTCCTTGCAGGGACTGAGGGGTGTTGGCACCCCAGAATTCCAAAGACACCTCTCACACCTGCGTCTGACCAGACATTCAGACTCTATAACCTCTGGGTCGACAAGAACCTTTTTTTTAAAAAAATGCAGACATTGCCAGGCGTGTTTAAACAATCAGCTGTCCATCGTCTATACCTCGGTAAGTTGCTACCAGCTACCTGAGATCAGTCCTAGTGCAGAACTAAACTGATCCCCAGTGAGGATGAGAGGAACCGAGATTCTGGGAGAACAAGCTGTTGTCAAGCACAGTACAGGCAAAAAATGGGGTCTCTGGACAGCCAGAGCGTCATTACAAGGGCGCAGGACACCTTGGGAGCCAGGTGTGCTGAGAAGGGGATTGGTCCTGGAGATAGGAAGACAGGCGGGGGAAGGGGGAGGGACGGCTGGGCCCCATGGGAAAGCAATGGAACCAGCTCATGATTGCAGATTGTTGCAGGTTCAGAAATTCTGCAAACCACATAAACACAACTGTATTAAAAATTACATGATAGGCGAGGAGGAGTTAAGATGGCGGAGGAGTAGGGGACCCCTTTTTCTTTTTTTTTTTTT
>NC_048233.1:64878584-64955754 GCF_002007445.2 Ailuropoda melanoleuca | reverse complement strand
AAAAAATCATTAAAAAAAATTACATGATAGGGCCGCCTGGGTGGCTCAGCTGGTTGAGAGTCAGACTCTTAGTTTCAGCTCAGGTCGTGATCTCAGTGTCATGAGATCGAGCCCCGTGTTGGGCTCCGTCACTCAGCAGGGAGTCTGCTTGAGCTTCCTCTCTCTCTCTCCCTCCTCTCAATAAATAAATAAATCTTTAAAAAATTAAATGATATCAATTTGTAACTAAATAAATTCGATTCAGAAACAAAGGAAATACTGAAAACTCATCAGTTCTTAATGATCTTACCGCGTTGTCCGGTGACAGAGGCTCCAGAGGGGACTGACGCTCGCGGTAGCTGCACAGTGAGGACACGATCCCGGGTTGTGCTGCTGGGCAACTTCTCCCAGCCCTGCATTGAGTGACGGCACCCCGGAAGATTGAAATTGGCCACCATGGGAGGAGTGACACCCCAGAAGTCAGCAAACACCACCAGATCAAGGCCTGATTTATTGTTTTGTTGACTGTCTAAACCTGGAGTTGGCAAACTTTATTCTGTGAAGAGCCAGATAGTAAATATTTTGGGCTTGGTGCCCATACACTCTCTGTCTAACCTACTCACAAAGGCAGCCCTGGATGATATGTAAAACCATTGGGCAGGGTGTTCCGATAAACTTGATTTACAGGAAGAGGTGGGGGGATCAGATTTGGCCCACAGACCCTCGTTTACTGATCCCTGGTCAAGACTTTTTAAGAAAGTGATGGAAAAATGTTAATAATGCCGATTAAATTTTAAAATGTGTTTATAGCCAAAACATTATGAATAGCAAACACAGAAAAATTGAGGAAGGAGTCCTCTGATATTTGAAAAAATCATCTTCTTCAGCAAAAAAGTTGTCCTTGTCATTGACAAATGATTGGAGACCCGACATGCAGCTTTGTTGTTTTGCTTTCTTCTCACCTATTGACATAAAATATCAGCCACGTTCAGCTTGGAACTGCATTTGTTCACCAGTTGAAATAACAGATGGGCGACACTCTGGATATAGAAGCCCAGAGCCCAAATCAAGAGCATTCCAAGGGAATCTGTTGGCTATAAGGCAATTACAATAAAGAGTATTGTATCATTTGTGATTTATAAATTGCTTTTGCACATTCTTTATGTCAGTGACTATTTACCAGCTTGCCACTGAACACTCTCTTCATGGACTTCAATCTATTTCGTTATGGTCTCGGCCAGGTAACACGAGGTTTTCACAACCTTGGAGAATAAATCATGGGCTATAAACAATGTCTATTCTTTTCCTCCTTTCAGCTCTGCCCCATCCATATGGGAGCTCAGAGAAGGTCCCCCAAAGACACAGTCTGAATTCCCAAGGCATCTGCAAGAGATTTCCTAGGCTAGAAGCCATGAGATCTGCTCCCTTTTTCAAATTGAACTCAAAGGCTCCAGTGGAAACACATAACAGTTGACCATTGAACAACATGGGGGTTAGGGGCGCTGACCCCCAAAACAGTCACAAATCTGCATAGAACTTTTCATTCTCCAAATATATTACTAATAACGTACTGTTGACTGGAAACCTTGTTAATAACATAAACAGTTGATGAACACATATTTTGTATGTTATATGTATTAGATCTTACTTTATGTAAGATCTAAAGCAAATTAGGTACATGTTCCGAAGATGGTTTTTATATATGGAAACTAAGAATGTTGTAGGAAGTTTAGGTCATATGGTTGTATTCTCAGACTGCATACCTGGCCCCAAGACTAGGAAGTTTATTAAAGCATCAATCAATAAATCCATGATGATCAACTATTTAGGAGAATAATTAGACCTGAAGAATAATGAAAGAATTTCAAATGCGTTGCTATTCTTTCTGAGGAATACAATCTCTGGCCCAGATTAAGAATCAGGCTGTCCAAGAGTAGTATTATTTTTAGTCTGCTTAGGAAAATGCACCCTAATTCCAGGACTATTGAAGATATTGCTGGATATGGTGTCGTCAAACAGTCCAAAACCATAGCGCTGGGATTGTGACCCTAAGAACTGTGAGATTCTAGAGCTTCTCTAACTTCCTCATATTTCATTTTGTTTGAGGACCCTGTTTACATCCCTATAGCCTTTATTAGGATGCTTGTCCTCTTCAAAGCAGTGATTATGTTTTCTTTTTATATCCCACATGGCTGACATATTACCCAGCATAATTCAGAAGCTCTGTCACTGCACAAGGAAGAGATTCTTCACAGCCATTAGGTTATAACTTAGCATCCCAGTCAGTGCACTGGCAGAGAAAGGCTGTGTGTGCCCTCTGACCCTTGCACAGAGAAAGAAGCAGGTTTCGTGGATCAGAAAGAGTGCTGGCCTTGCCACCACAAGAGCTGGGTTTAGATTCCAGCTCTGCTTCATGTGGCCCTGAGCAAGCCTCTTGCCAAATACATCCTGGGCCCTCCCCTTGTCCCCATCTCCACCAGCACCCCTTCGTGCAGACAGCTGTCACCTTAGCTATGACATCTGGAGCTGCCGTCCCTTGGCCCTCCCCATGTCCACACTCGCCTCCTCCCGTGTAGTGTCTCCCCAACAACCCAAAGGAGCTTTTATAAAACAAATCTCATCATATCATTCCACTGATCAAAACTCTTCATTGCCTCTCCTTGTCCTCAGAGATAATGTTCCAGTTCCTAACAGAGCACACAAAACCTTCACAATCTCTCCTTGACCTGGTCCCCACTGAGCTTTACGGCACATCATTCCACTCTGTTCTGGTCACACCGGCCTATGAGCTCCTCACTTAAGCAAACCCCTTTTCGCCTCTGAGCCTTTGCTTATGTTCTTCCCTCTTTTTCTCCCTTCCTTATACCTCATTTCATCTGGCTAACTCTCACTAATCCTACAGACCTAATACACTGCCTCCAGAAAACGTTCTCTGATTCCCCAGACTAGGACTTACAGAGCACCTCATGCTTCTTCCTCATGGCACTTATCTCGAAGGTATTTAATAAACTATTTGTAAAATTATTTGTTTGATGTTTGTCTCCCTTGGCTCAACTAGACTCTGCGTGAGGCCGGAGATGTGTGTGTCCGCCCCTCACAGTATCCTCATCACCTGGCACATAGTAGGTTCTCAGTAAATGTGTTGAATGAATAGTTGGAGAAGCTTTATTCTCTGAAACTGGCAATAATGCCCACTTCACAGGATTGCCATGAGGATTAAATCATATAACTCATGTTAAAGTTCTATCACGGTGTCTGGTATATATGGTAGACGTTTAATAAATGTTTGTTAAGTGACTATAAGCACTACAGCTTCTAAAGTGGCACTTCTTTAAATGGGCCTCATATGAAGACTACGCTAGTAATTAGCACTTGTGAAGGTTTCTTTATTAGCTGATTAATACAGCTTAAACCTTGGGTGTTGAGGCTAAAATATTATTAAGACAAGTGCTGTTGATTGGCACTTGCTGGGCATAGGCAATGGCCTCGTGCCAAACCAGGACACTCAAGAGTGTTGTCCTGGGGGTTGGGTTCACCATGAGCTAGGGATAGAAGGGGGACTACCTAGGGTGCAACGGGAATCCTGGTGTATAAATAAAGGCACAATCATGTTTCCAGGCTGGTGACTTCAAAATTCAGCCCAGAATTCAGAAAATGTATCTTTTGCTCTTTCTTAGGAAGTTCGTAGTTGGTGAATTAGATCCAGTTAAGGGAATAAACTCAAGAGACAGAAAGACAAGGGATCCAGGGCACACTTGACCCAACCCAGGAAAAGTGAGACCGGAATTCCTCGGATGATGGGGGAGAGTTCAGAAACCCGGGAAGACAGTGGAGCAGCCAGCAGGAATGACCACCAGAGCAGGGTGGAAGGTTCTGGAAGAGATGTCAACTGGGGAAAAGGTAGAGCTGCTAGACTACCTGATGGAACAATCTGATGAGAGAAAAAAAATCTGAGATTTGGAGAAAGGAGTTGGGAGAAAAATTGATGACAGGTACTTGGAGACCAAGCAAAGGAAAAATGAGGTCATTTGTGAATGCCGGAGTGAGGTAAAGGATGGGAGTAGAGGATGAGGACTGGCCAAAGAAAGAATATCTACTCCTAATACATTAAGCGGCTCAGCTGTGAACACTCTTTGTATAGTTTTCACATAAATAGTGACCCCAACTTATCCAACATGCTGATATTACTACCTGGATGATGGCGACAGGACTTTGAGTATAGACGGAGAGAGGGGGCATGGCGAGAGGAAGGCACTGTAAGTGACTGATCGATGGCCTCATTTTTGATGGCAATAAACTCAATCAATAAGAAAAGCCATTTAAACATGTTGCGAACAATGGAGATAAGGACCCGAAGCAGCAACTGAATATATCAGAGTGCTGAGCTCGGAAGGGCTGCAGTTGACCATTATAAGCCTGTGGCACTATTTGAATGTTTGAAATAGAAACGTGTATTTGTTTGATTAAAAAAATTAATAAAAGTGAATTTTATAGAAACAAAGGAGGAAATGTGGCAAACAGTGTTTGAATGATTTATTTTTATTTTTCTCTATTTCTCAACTTTAAAAAAAGTCCACCTTTAAATTTTATACAGGAGAAAAATAAAATCAACTTCTTGAAACAGGATATCAGATTTCAACAGAAAGAGAAATTGGAAAGCAGGTCTAGGAGAGAATTAGTAGAAGGGGAAACGATTTCCATGGTGATGGATTAAGTTATGGGGGGATATGTTTGATTCAGAAGAACACCTTCCTTTCTCCCCAATCCCTGCCCCCCAGCACCCACCCCATCCCCAAATCACTCTAGCATCCAGGTGCCCCAAATTACAGGGCCTTTTCTTCTGACCTGCTTTTATCAACAGGAGTCACAGCACCCTGCCTGCTGTAGTTCTCCTTTACCGCACTCAGCACAGGGCAAGGGCAATTAGGCACTAAGAAGACTTAATACAGATGCAGAGGACAGGTAGTAACACTGCAATAGTGAGCTCGCAGGCTATGGGGTCTCCTAGGCCTGGTGTGAATCCTAGTTCCACACCTACAAGCTGCTGGCTGCAGGACCCTGGGCAAGTCACTTCCCTCTCTGGGTTGACCCATCTGTGAAAGAAGAGGGTAAAAGAGCCTCCTTCGTAGGATTGTTGTAAGCATCCATGGAGACAAGGCAATGCACCTGGTATGCTGTAAATTTCCAATAAATGCCACCAGCTTTTATCCGTGCTCATTTGGGTTATGAATACAGGCAAGTCAGCACAATTGAGCAGTCTTGGCATACATGCCATGGACACCCTCCACAATGGTAAATATTTTAAACTGATTTTTATCTTTAATCTTTATTTTTTAAATTTTCAACATCATTAAAAACCTGGTTGATGGCATTAAAAGGCTTACAATAACAACAACAAAACAGCAAGCCACTGTTCCCCTGCTCTCATCTCCCAGGTCCAGTTTCCAGAGGCAAGATTTTGCCTCTTTTGTCTTTTCTTCTGGTATTGCATTCTGATATTTGGACATTATTTCTAAATAATGGTCCTATGCTGCTATTCTTTGATATGTCGATTTTAGACATTATTGTCAATGAAGATTTAGATTTAGCTCTCTTATACCCCCCTGTCCCTGCCTCTTCCTCCAAAATGTCTGATCTGAGGTCAAACCAATCATCAGTGGCTACGTATGTATCTATTATTTACCAATTAGACAAGTAGTAGACCATGATTGTATCCTTTCTTGAAGGCTTATTTTTGTTTTTCCAGGAGTTAAGCATTGCCTTGTTTATTCTTCATTTGTTTGACTTTCTTTGTGCCTTTTATTTATTATTATGTTATGTTAGTCACCATACAGTACTTCATTTGTTTTTGATGTAGTGTTCCATGATTCATTGTTTGAGTATCTTTGTGCCTTCTGCTATTTTTTACAAATGTTGTGACACATCTGCTACATACATTTTGAATATTACTTTCAAATGCTTAAGCTGATCAGATACTCCTTTTGTTTCTTCCACTGGTGCTGTCCCTTCTAGAGCTCTTCATCTTGCCTTGTTCTTGGGAAACCCCCACCACCAGCTGTGCCCTGTAATGGGTGGCATCCCTGTTTTCCAGATCCCACTTCTACTTTCTTGATTTATTCCTTGTTTTGGTGAAGTACATTTTCCAGTATCTTCTGAGATCAGGTGCATTGAAGGTAAAATTTTAGATAATATTTTAATTCCTCCCTCACATCAGGATTTTGGTTGAACTGGATATAGAATTCTGGTTAATTCTGGTTAAAAATCATTTCCTCTTGGAAATTTTAAGGCATTGCTTCTTTTCTTTTAGCATCCAGTATTTTCCTAGAAAAGAAGTCTGATGTCATCTGAGTCCAACTCCTTTGTATGTGACCCATTTTTCCCCTCTGAAAATTTTTAGGGTCTTCTTGTCCTAAAATTTCACAGTAATGTGTTTCAATGAAGATTTTTTAATCCATTTTTTTTCTGAAAATAAGGTGAATCTTTTCAATCTGGAGATCAATGGACTTTTGTTCTAGAAATTTTTCTTAGACTATTTCTCCCTCCCTTTCCTGTCTCTTGAAATTTCTTTTGGTCACATACCACTTCCTGAGTTGATTCTGCATTGTTTTTGAAATCTCAAGTTTTATTCTTTCAACATTATCTTCAAACCTTCTGTCTAACTTTTTACTTTTATTTTGTTGTTCACTTTTTAAATTTCTAGGAGCTCTTTTCTCTTCTCTAATTAATCTGTTTCCATAGCAACTTGTACTTGCTTCGGGGATGCAATATCTTTCTTTATCTCTCCAAAGAGTAATAATTACAGAAAGGTTTCTGTTTTTTAACTTACTTTCTTTTCTTGCCAAGTTTCTTTTCTCTTTACATTACCAAGGTTTTTTTTCTCTTTATTTTATTCTCTCTTACACATTGGAAGTTTCAACAAAAGTGAAGCTGTCTTGGGGCACCTGGGTGGCTCAGTCCGTTAAGCATCCGACTCTTGGTTTTGGCTCGGGTCATGATCTCATGTGAGATCAACCCCGTATATAGGACTCCGTGTTCAATGGGAAGTCTGCTTGAGAGTTTCTCCCTCTGCCCCTCACCCCACTCGTGCAAGTGAGCTCTCGCTCGCTTGTTCTCTCTCTAAAATAAATAAATAAATCTTTAAAAAACAATAAAGTATACTGTATGGTGACTAACATAACATAATAAAAATTATTATAAAAATTTTTTTAAATAAAAAACAATAAAGTGATCCTGTCTTTCCATAATTAAGACTAAAGTACCAGACAACCAATGAGAACATATGGGTTCATGAACCCTAACCAGTGGGCATCCGCAGAAGCTGATGAGGTAATGAATGACCTGTCTTTTTACTGGGGAACTTCCAAAAGTAAAGATCTTATTAACAAAATGGGTGTTTTCTTTTGGACTAGTCAGTTTCTTTTGGACTAGTCAGTTTCTCCAGAAAGGAATATTCCAGTCTTCTGTGAGGGGCAGGATGATCTAAGAAAGGGGTTGACCCAAGCCTGGCTATGAGCATTCTGAAGAGAGCCAGGGTTTCAACTATAGACTTGTACTTCTCCTTTGTTTGCAGGATGGGATTCCACCCTGCACTTGGCTGTCTCTAGGTCTCCCCAACTCAGAGGAAGGGGCAGGAAACAGTCTCCTGGCTGCTTGGCATGGGGAAAAATAAAGACCTTAGCATCCAAATTCTCTATATTCTGAATTTCAAGTAATCCCCTCTTTATTGCTACCAACTGTAGCACCTGGTATCTCCAAGCCTCAGCCTTTCTATGGTTCTGACCAGTAATGTGGCTTGTTTCTCATTGATACCAACTCTCCTCCCCCTCCCTTAGTCCCTTAAGTTCTTGCTCCCTCCACTCTGATAAGTCAATTGCCATGTCTCCAAATGTTTCCCATATTCCAAAATTTGTTGAAATGTCTCCAGAGACCTCTCCTCTTCTGCCTTTCTCTGTCTTATTCCTTTTTTTTTTAATCAAGGTAAAATTTGCACAACATTCATTTTAACCATGTTAAAGTATACAGTTCAATGGCAATGAATGCATTCACAATGTTGTGCAACCACAACCTCTCTCTAGTTCCAAACATTGTCATCACCCCAAAAGGAAACCCCGAACCTATTAAGCAGTCACTCCCTGTTCCTCCTCCCTCCCATCTCCTGGAAACCACCAATCTGCTTTGCCTGTATGGATTTGCCTATTTGGGACATTTCCAATAAACAGAATCAGACAATATATGACCTTTTGTGACTGGCCTCTTTCACTTCACATGACATTTTCAAGGTTCATCCGTGTTGTAGCCTGTATCAGTGCTTCATGTCTTTTGTGGCTGAATACTATTCCATTGCATGGATGTACCATATTTTGTGTATCTATTCATCAGTGGATGGACTTATTTCTTCTCTTTTATGCCTTTCCTGTCATCAGGCGTTGGAGTTGGGAAAGAGAGGTGACATATGCAACTGGTAAGTCTGCCATGGTTCGCCGAAACAATGCTGCTAAGTACGGATACAAGCTCCAACCCTCCAACCACCCAACAGCCTGGCTTTCATTTTTACCTCTGCTTTAGAAATCCATCCTGTGACCAGTCCCTGTTGGAGTGACCATAAAAAGGATGCAGTCCACCCCATTAGAATCACAAATGGATTTCTATTTGAGGTCTATTTGAGGTCTATTTGAGGTCTATTTCTATTTGGGGTCTCCCAGCCAAGGAAACTCCCAAAAATGTGGTTGCGAAGGCAATCCCAAACTGTTTGGAATAGCATGACTGTTTGGTTATATAACCCCAAGAATATTTAAAATTACGGATAGAACTGAGAAAGTATTTCAAGTCATTGGAATATTTATATTAAAGAACAATTCCCCAGAACCAGTGTTTTAAGAACACATAATCTTATTCTACAGAATCTCATACTCCATACCCTAGTCACTTTGAGACATGAGCAACATCCCAGTTGAAGAATTAGTATGAAGAGATAAATGTATATTCTTAGGTGTCAGTACTCACTTTCAGAAAATTCGAGGTAGATACCATGTGGTCTATAGAAAAAGATTAAAAATAGAAGATTATGAGGTACTACTGAATTTGGAATTCACTAAAGAGATTAATTCCTGAGTCAGTATCTGGAACGAAAGAATTTGGGGTGCTCCTGATGAAATGTCAGCCTCAGACTCTCGAATTTTTTAAACATATAAAATGTGAACCACTCCAGAGAGGGTGGAGCATATTTCCCAGAAACCCAGCCAACAAGGTTCATTGGAAAAAAAAAAAAACACAAGCCCCCAGAAAAAGAGCCTAAGGCAAGTTCTTGTTTTAATTCAACCTTACTTATTGGCACTGCTGGACGCAACACTAACCTTCCTTTGTCCTGATTTTGGAAAGGAGGAAGCCCTTCCTCGACACCTTTCTTGAGATCTCACGCCAGTGGGGATTGAGCCCTTCTCAGGAGGCCTCTCCCATCACTTGGGTGGCAGAGGCACAGAGCTGCATGGCAGGTTTCCTGGACAGGAGCATCCCAGGAGCCCCTGCCTGAGCGGGTGTGGGCCTTTGCCCCAGCTTTGCACAAGCATATGAGTTTGCTTCCTACCACGTCTGCCCTTTCTCACACCGGAAAAGGCATGGGCCACCTCTTGAAGAAGGCCACAAAGGGCCACACTCTACAGGTTTCTAGCACCACCCATAGTCCTCAGGGGCTGGGAAGCAGGTTCCTTGACGTGAGAACCAAATAGCCACTGACGCATACTATGGCCCTGTGGTGAACAGAGGGCTGGTTCATCTCCTGAGCCAATGTGCGGGCAAGCAAAGCAGCAGACTTTAACGAGAGACAGAAACACGGGAGCACAAGAGGAGGGCACAGCAGTAAAACAGGTCAACAGGGCAAAGAGGCCAGGCAGGGAAACAGAAAAACAAGCGAGTCAGCATATTTGTTGGGTGGCTACATTCTTAGGAAAGACAAGTGCAAACACTGATGATGTAGTTCCAGTAGGGACAGCAAAAGAGCTTCCCCTTCTGGTCATATTCACCCCCCTCCATGTGACCATTCCCGTAAGAGTCATCAGACTGCCACCATCATCATCAATACAAATAAAATGGAATGAGTGACGACATGTACCTCACGCTATTGATCACGCCCAGTGTGACCATCGCCGTAGCTATCCCCATAGCATCCCCAACACCACCATGAGCGCACCAAACCCCGGAATCAGGGCAATAAGCGCCTGCCTCATGGCAGGTACTCGGCAAAGAAGAGGAAGCAGCAGCTAGACCCAGCCNCAAACACTGATGATGTAGTTCCAGTAGGGACAGCAAAAGAGCTTCCCCTTCTGGTCATATTCACCCCCCTCCATGTGACCATTCCCGTAAGAGTCATCAGACTGCCACCATCATCATCAATACAAATAAAATNGATCAGATTTGGCCCACAGACCCTCGTTTACTGATCCCTGGTCAAGACTTTTTAAGAAAGTGATGGAAAAATGTTAATAATGCCGATTAAATTTTAAAATGTGTTTATAGCCAAAACATTATGAATAGCAAACACAGAAAAATTGAGGAAGGAGTCCTCTGATATTTGAAAAAATCATCTTCTTCAGCAAAGAAGTTGTCCTTGTCATTGACAAATGATTGGAGACCCGACATGCAGCTTTGTTGTTTTGCTTTCTTCTCACCTATTGACATAAAATATCAGCCACGTTCAGCTTGGAACTGCATTTGTTCACCAGTTGAAATAACAGATGGGCGACACTCTGGATATAGGAGCCCAGAGCCCAAATCAAGAGCATTCCAAGGGAATCTGTTGGCTATAAGGCAATTACAATAAAGAGTATTGTATCATTTGTGATTTATAAATTGCTTTTGCACATTCTTTATGTCAGTGACTATTTACCAGCTTGCCACTGAACACTCTCTTCATGGACTTCAATCTATTTCGTTATGGTCTCGGCCAGGTAACACGAGGTTTTCACAACCTTGGAGAATAAATCATGGGCTATAAACAATGTTTATTCTTTTCCTCCTTTCAGCTCTGCCCCATCCATATGGGAGCTCAGAGAAGGTCCCCCAAAGACACAGTCTGAATTCCCAAGGCATCTGCAAGAGATTTCCTAGGCTAGAAGCCATGAGATCTGCTCCCTTTTTCAAATTGAACTCAAAGGCTCCAGTGGAAACACATAACAGTTGACCCTTGAACAACATGGGGATTAGGGGCGCTGACCCCCAAAACAGTCACAAATCTGCATAGAACTTTTCATTCTCCAAATATATTACTAATAACGTACTGTTGACTGGAAACCTTGCTAATAACATAAACAGCTGATGAACACATATTTTGTATGTTATATGTATTAGATCTTACTTTATGTAAGATCTAAAGCAAATTAGGTACATGTTCCGAAGATGGTTTTTATATATGGAAACTAAGAATGTTGTAGGAAGTTTAGGTCATATGGTTGTATTCTCAGACTGCATACCTGGCCCCAAGACTAGGAAGTTTATTAAAGCATCAATCAATAAATCCATGATGATCAACTATTTAGGAGAATAATTAGACCTGAAGAATAATGAAAGAATTTCAAATGCGTTGCTATTCTTTCTGAGGAATACAATCTCTGGCCCAGATTAAGAATCAGGCTGTCCAAGAGTACTATTATTTTAAGTCTGCTTAGGAAAATGCACCCTAATTCCAGGACTATTGAAGATATTGCTGGATATGGTGTCGTCAAACAGTCCAAAACCATAGCGCTGGGATTGTGACCCTAAGAACTGTGAGATTCTAGAGCTTCTCTAACTTCCTCATATTTCATTTTGTTTGAGGACCCTGTTTACATCCCTATAGCCTTTATTAGGATGCTTGTCCTCTTCAAAGCAGTGATTATGTTTTCTTTTTATATCCCACATGGCTGACATATTACCCAGCGTAATTCAGAAGCTCTGTCACTGCACAAGGAAGAGATTCTTCACAACCATTAGGTTATAACTTAGCATGCCAGTCAGTGCACTGGCAGAGAAAGGCTGTGTGTGCCCTCTGACCCTTGCACAGAGAAAGAAGCAGGCTTCGTGGATCAGAAAGAGTGCTGGCCTTGCCACCACAAGAGCTGGGTTTAGATTCCAGCTCTGCTTCATGTGGCTTCATGTGGCCCTGAGCAAGCCTCTTGCCAAATACATCCTGGGCCCTCCCCTTGTCCCCATCTCCACCAGCACCCCTTCGTGCAGACAGCTGTCACCTTAGCTATGACATCTGGAGCTGCCGTCCCTTGGCCCTCCCCATGTCCACACTCGCCTCCTCCCATGTAGTGTCTCCCCAACAACCCAAAGGAGCTTTTATAAAACAAATCTCATCATATCATTCCACTGATCAAAACTCTTCATTGCCTCTCCTTGTCCTCAGAGATAATGTTCCAGTTCCTAACAGAGCACACAAAACCTTCACAATCTCTCCTTGACCTGGTCCCCACTGAGCTTTACGGCACATCATTCCACTCTGTTCTGGTCACACCGGCCTATGAGCTCCTCACTTAAGCAAACCCCTTTTCGCCTCTGAGCCTTTGCTTATGTTCTTCCCTCTTTTTCTCCCTTCCTTATACCTCATTTCATCTGGCTAACTCTCACTAATCCTACAGACCTAATACACTGCCTCCAGAAAACGTTCTCTGATTCCCCAGACTAGGACTTACAGAGCACCTCATGCTTCTTCCTCATGGCACTTATCTCGAAGGTATTTAATAAACTATTTGTAAAATTATTTGTTTGATGTTTGTCTCCCTTGGCTCAACTAGACTCTGCGTGAGGCCGGAGATGTGTGTGTCCGCCCCTCACAGTATCCTCATCACCTGGCACATAGTAGGTTCTCAGTAAATGTGTTGAATGAATAGTTGGAGAAGCTTTATTCTCTGAAACTGGCAATAATGCCCACTTCACAGGATTGCCATGAGGATTAAATCATATAACTCATGTTAAAGTTCTATCACGGTGTCTGGTATATATGGTAGACGTTTAATAAATGTTTGTTAAGTGACTATAAGCACTACAGCTTCTAAAGTGGCACTTCTTTAAATGGGCCTCATATGAAGACTACGCTAGTAATTAGCACTTGTGAAGGTTTCTTTATTAGCTGATTAATACAGCTTAAACCTTGGGTGTTGAGGCTAAAATATTATTAAGACAAGTGCTGTTGATTGGCACTTGCTGGGCATAGGCAATGGCCTCGTGCCAAACCAGGACACTCAAGAGTGTTGTCCTGGGGGTTGGGTTCACCATGAGCTAGGGATAGAAGGGGGACTACCTAGGGTGCAACGGGAATCCTGGTGTATAAATAAAGGCACAATCATGTTTCCAGGCTGGTGACTTCAAAATTCAGCCCAGAATTCAGAAAATGTATCTTTTGCTCTTTCTTAGGAAGTTCGTAGTTGGTGAATTAGATCCAGTTAAGGGAATAAACTCAAGAGACAGAAAGACAAGGGATCCAGGGCACACTTGACCCAACCCAGGAAAAGTGAGACCGGAATTCCTCGGATGATGGGGGAGAGTTCAGAAACCCGGGAAGACAGTGGAGCAGCCAGCAGGAATGACCACCAGAGCAGGGTGGAAGGTTCTGGAAGAGATGTCAACTGGGGAAAAGGTAGAGCTGCTAGACTACCTGATGGAACAATCTGATGAGAGAAAAAAAATCTGAGATTTGGAGAAAGGAGTTGGGAGAAAAATTGATGACAGGTACTTGGAGACCAAGCAAAGGAAAAATGAGGTCATTTGTGAATGCCGGAGTGAGGTAAAGGATGGGAGTAGAGGATGAGGACTGGCCAAAGAAAGAATATCTACTCCTAATACATTAAGCGGCTCAGCTGTGAACACTCTTTGTATAGTTTTCACATAAATAGTGACCCCAACTTATCCAACATGCTGATATTACTACCTGGATGATGGCGACAGGACTTTGAGTATAGACGGAGAGAGGGGGCATGGCGAGAGGAAGGCACTGTAAGTGACTGATCGATGGCCTCATTTTTGATGGCAATAAACTCAATCAATAAGAAAAGCCATTTAAACATGTTGCGAACAATGGAGATAAGGACCCGAAGCAGCAACTGAATATATCAGAGTGCTGAGCTCGGAAGGGCTGCAGTTGACCATTATAAGCCTGTGGCACTATTTGAATGTTTGAAATAGAAACGTGTATTTGTTTGATTAAAAAAATTAATAAAAGTGAATTTTATAGAAACAAAGGAGGAAATGTGGCCAACAGTGTTTGAATGATTTATTTTTATTTTTCTCTATTTCTCAACTTTAAAAAAAGTCCACCTTTAAATTTTATACAGGAGAAAAATAAAATCAACTTCTTGAAACAGGATATCAGATTTCAACAGAAAGAGAAATTGGAAAGCAGGTCTAGGAGAGAATTAGTAGAAGGGGAAACGATTTCCATGGTGATGGATTAAGTTATGGGGGGATATGTTTGATTCAGAAGAACACCTTCCTTTCTCCCCAATCCCTGCCCCCCAGCACCCACCCCATCCCCAAATCACTCTAGCATCCAGGTGCCCCAAATTACAGGGCCTTTTCTTCTGACCTGCTTTTATCAACAGGAGTCACAGCACCCTGCCTGCTGTAGTTCTCCTTTACCGCACTCAGCACAGGGCAAGGGCAATTAGGCACTAAGAAGACTTAATACAGATGCAGAGGACAGGTAGTAACACTGCAATAGTGAGCTCGCAGGCTATGGGGTCTCCTAGGCCTGGTGTGAATCCTAGTTCCACACCTACAAGCTGCTGGCTGCAGGACCCTGGGCAAGTCACTTCCCTCTCTGGGTTGACCCATCTGTGAAAGAAGAGGGTAAAAGAGCCTCCTTCGTAGGATTGTTGTAAGCATCCATGGAGACAAGGCAATGCACCTGGTATGCTGTAAATTTCCAATAAATGCCACCAGTTTTTATCCGTGCTCATTTGGGTTATGAATACAGGCAAGTCAGCACAATTGAGCAGTCTTGGCATACATGCCATGGACACCCTCCACAATGGTAAATATTTTAAACTGATTTTTATCTTTAATCTTTATTTTTTAAATTTTCAACATCATTAAAAACCTGGTTGATGGCATTAAAAGGCTTACAATAACAACAACAAAACAGCAAGCCACTGTTCCCCTGCTCTCATCTCCCAGGTCCAGTTTCCAGAGGCAAGATTTTGCCTCTTTTGTCTTTTCTTCTGGTATTGCATTCTGATATTTGGACATTATTTCTAAATAATGGTCCTATGCTGCTATTCTTTGATATGTCGATTTTAGACATTATTGTCAATGAAGATTTAGATTTAGCTCTCTTATACCCCCCTGTCCCTGCCTCTTCCTCCAAAATGTCTGATCTGAGGTCAAACCAATCATCAGTGGCTACGTATGTATCTATTATTTACCAATTAGACAAGTAGTAGACCATGATTGTATCCTTTCTTGAAGGCTTATTTTTGTTTTTCCAGGAGTTAAGCATTGCCTTGTTTATTCTTCATTTGTTTGACTTTCTTTGTGCCTTTTATTTATTATTATGTTATGTTAGTCACCATACAGTACTTCATTTGTTTTTGATGTAGTGTTCCATGATTCATTGTTTGAGTATCTTTGTGCCTTCTGCTATTTTTTACAAATGTTGTGACACATCTGCTACATACATTTTGAATATTACTTTCAAATGCTTAAGCTGATCAGATACTCCTTTTGTTTCTTCCACTGGTGCTGTCCCTTCTAGAGCTCTTCATCTTGCCTTGTTCTTGGGAAACCCCCACCACCAGCTGTGCCCTGTAATGGGTGGCATCCCTGTTTTCCAGATCCCACTTCTACTTTCTTGATTTATTCCTTGTTTTGGTGAAGTACATTTTCCAGTATCTTCTGAGATCAGGTGCATTGAAGGTAAAATTTTAGATAATATTTTAATTCCTCCCTCACATCAGGATTTTGGTTGAACTGGATATAGAATTCTGGTTAATTCTGGTTAAAAATCATTTCCTCTTGGAAATTTTAAGGCATTGCTTCTTTTCTTTTAGCATCCAGTATTTTCCTAGAAAAGAAGTCTGATGTCATCTGAGTCCAACTCCTTTGTATGTGACCCATTTTTCCCCTCTGAAAATTTTTAGGGTCTTCTTGTCCTAAAATTTCACAGTAATGTGTTTCAATGAAGATTTTTTAATCCATTTTTTTTCTGAAAATAAGGTGAATCTTTTCAATCTGGAGATCAATGGACTTTTGTTCTAGAAATTTTTCTTAGACTATTTCTCCCTCCCTTTCCTGTCTCTTGAAATTTCTTTTGGTCACATACCACTTCCTGAGTTGATTCTGCATTGTTTTTGAAATCTCAAGTTTTATTCTTTCAACATTATCTTCAAACCTTCTGTCTAACTTTTTACTTTTATTTTGTTGTTCACTTTTTAAATTTCTAGTTCTTTTCTCTTCTCTAATTAATCTGTTTCCATAGCAACTTGTACTTGCTTCGGGGATGCAATATCTTTCTTTATCTCTCCAAAGAGTAATAATTACAGAAAGGTTTCTGTTTTTTAACTTACTTTCTTTTCTTGCCAAGTTTCTTTTCTCTTTACATTACCAAGGTTTTTTTTCTCTTTATTTTATTCTCTCTTACACATTGGAAGTTTCAACAAAAGTGAAGCTGTCTTGGGGCACCTGGGTGGCTCAGTCCGTTAAGCATCCGACTCTTGGTTTTGGCTCGGGTCATGATCTCATGTGAGATCAACCCCGTATATAGGACTCCGTGTTCAATGGGAAGTCTGCTTGAGAGTTTCTCCCTCTGCCCCTCACCCCACTCGTGCAAGTGAGCTCTCGCTCGCTTGTTCTCTCTCTAAAATAAATAAATAAATCTTTAAAAAACAATAAAGTATACTGTATGGTGACTAACATAACATAATAAAAATTATTATAAAAATTTTTTTAAATAAAAAACAATAAAGTGATCCTGTCTTTCCATAATTAAGACTAAAGTACCAGACAACCAATGAGAACATATGGGTTCATGAACCCTAACCAGTGGGCATCCGCAGAAGCTGATGAGGTAATGAATGACCTGTCTTTTTACTGGGGAACTTCCAAAAGTAAAGATCTTATTAACAAAATGGGTGTTTTCTTTTGGACTAGTCAGTTTCTTTTGGACTAGTCAGTTTCTCCAGAAAGGAATATTCCAGTCTTCTGTGAGGGGCAGGATGATCTAAGAAAGGGGTTGACCCAAGCCTGGCTATGAGCATTCTGAAGAGAGCCAGGGTTTCAACTATAGACTTGTACTTCTCCTTTGTTTGCAGGATGGGATTCCACCCTGCACTTGGCTGTCTCTAGGTCTCCCCAACTCAGAGGAAGGGGCAGGAAACAGTCTCCTGGCTGCTTGGCATGGGGAAAAATAAAGACCTTAGCATCCAAATTCTCTATATTCTGAATTTCAAGTAATCCCCTCTTTATTGCTACCAACTGTAGCACCTGGTATCTCCAAGCCTCAGCCTTTCTATGGTTCTGACCAGTAATGTGGCTTGTTTCTCATTGATACCAACTCTCCTCCCCCTCCCTTAGTCCCTTAAGTTCTTGCTCCCTCCACTCTGATAAGTCAATTGCCATGTCTCCAAATGTTTCCCATATTCCAAAATTTGTTGAAATGTCTCCAGAGACCTCTCCTCTTCTGCCTTTCTCTGTCTTATTCCTTTTTTTTTTAATCAAGGTAAAATTTGCACAACATTCATTTTAACCATGTTAAAGTATACAGTTCAATGGCAATGAATGCATTCACAATGTTGTGCAACCACAACCTCTCTCTAGTTCCAAACATTGTCATCACCCCAAAAGGAAACCCCGAACCTATTAAGCAGTCACTCCCTGTTCCTCCTCCCTCCCATCTCCTGGAAACCACCAATCTGCTTTCTGCCTGTATGGATTTGCCTATTTGGGACATTTCCAATAAACAGAATCAGACAATATATGACCTTTTGTGACTGGCCTCTTTCACTTCACATGACATTTTCAAGGTTCATCCGTGTTGTAGCCTGTATCAGTGCTTCATGTCTTTTGTGGCTGAATACTATTCCATTGCATGGATGTACCATATTTTGTGTATCTATTCATCAGTGGATGGACTTATTTCTTCTCTTTTATGCCTTTCCTGTCATCAGGCGTTGGAGTTGGGAAAGAGAGGTGACATATGCAACTGGTAAGTCTGCCATGGTTCGCCGAAACAATGCTGCTAAGTACGGATACAAGCTCCAACCCTCCAACCACCCAACAGCCTGGCTTTCATTTTTACCTCTGCTTTAGAAATCCATCCTGTGACCAGTCCCTGTTGGAGTGACCATAAAAAGGATGCAGTCCACCCCATTAGAATCACAAATGGATTTCTATTTGAGGTCTATTTGAGGTCTATTTGAGGTCTATTTCTATTTGGGGTCTCCCAGCCAAGGAAACTCCCAAAAATGTGGTTGCGAAGGCAATCCCAAACTGTTTGGAATAGCATGACTGTTTGGTTATATAACCCCAAGAATATTTAAAATTACGGATAGAACTGAGAAAGTATTTCAAGTCATTGGAATATTTATATTAAAGAACAATTCCCCAGAACCAGTGTTTTAAGAACACATAATCTTATTCTACAGAATCTCATACTCCATACCCTAGTCACTTTGAGACATGAGCAACATCCCAGTTGAAGAATTAGTATGAAGAGATAAATGTATATTCTTAGGTGTCAGTACTCACTTTCAGAAAATTCGAGGTAGATACCATGTGGTCTATAGAAAAAGATTAAAAATAGAAGATTATGAGGTACTACTGAATTTGGAATTCACTAAAGAGATTAATTCCTGAGTCAGTATCTGGAACGAAAGAATTTGGGGTGCTCCTGATGAAATGTCAGCCTCAGACTCTCGAATTTTTTAAACATATAAAATGTGAACCACTCCAGAGAGGGTGGAGCATATTTCCCAGAAACCCAGCCAACAAGGTTCATTGGAAAAAAAAAAAAACACAAGCCCCCAGAAAAAGAGCCTAAGGCAAGTTCTTGTTTTAATTCAACCTTACTTATTGGCACTGCTGGACGCAACACTAACCTTCCTTTGTCCTGATTTTGGAAAGGAGGAAGCCCTTCCTCGACACCTTTCTTGAGATCTCACGCCAGTGGGGATTGAGCCCTTCTCAGGAGGCCTCTCCCATCACTTGGGTGGCAGAGGCACAGAGCTGCATGGCAGGTTTCCTGGACAGGAGCATCCCAGGAGCCCCTGCCTGAGCGGGTGTGGGCCTTTGCCCCAGCTTTGCACAAGCATATGAGTTTGCTTCCTACCACGTCTGCCCTTTCTCACACCGGAAAAGGCATGGGCCACCTCTTGAAGAAGGCCACAAAGGGCCACACTCTACAGGTTTCTAGCACCACCCATAGTCCTCAGGGGCTGGGAAGCAGGTTCCTTGACGTGAGAACCAAATAGCCACTGACGCATACTATGGCCCTGTGGTGAACAGAGGGCTGGTTCATCTCCTGAGCCAATGTGCGGGCAAGCAAAGCAGCAGACTTTAACGAGAGACAGAAACACGGGAGCACAAGAGGAGGGCACAGCAGTAAAACAGGTCAACAGGGCAAAGAGGCCAGGCAGGGAAACAGAAAAACAAGCGAGTCAGCATATTTGTTGGGTGGCTACATTCTTAGGAAAGACAAGTGCAAACACTGATGATGTAGTTCCAGTAGGGACAGCAAAAGAGCTTCCCCTTCTGGTCATATTCACCCCCCTCCATGTGACCATTCCCGTAAGAGTCATCAGACTGCCACCATCATCATCAATACAAATAAAATGGAATGAGTGACGACATGTACCTCACGCTATTGATCACGCCCAGTGTGACCATCGCCGTAGCTATCCCCATAGCATCCCCAACACCACCATGAGCGCACCAAACCCCGGAATCAGGGCAATAAGCGCCTGCCTCATGGCAGGTACTCGGCAAAGAAGAGGAAGCAGCAGCTAGACCCAGCCCAGCCCTTTAGAAATGCATCAACAGCAGCAACATTAGGAGCTAAAACGTATTGAATGCTTACTACGTACCATACCAGGCACCGTGTAAGGATGAAACCTTACAACACCCCGTAAGACATGAATGCCCTCACTTTACAAACAACGAGATAGATTGAGAGGAGCTAAGTGATATGTACGAGATCACAGAGCTAAGGAGTAGCAGCACTGGGTTTTGAGCCCAGGCAGTCCCCCTTCACCTCGCTGTGATGTGTTTTGCCTCCCACCACCTTCTCCAGTTGTCTTTGAATTAGGGCATGTACAAGAGGATCCGTTGAGGGCAAGAAGAAGATACTAGAACTGCCACACATTCTTACTTATCATTTCATCCTTTAGTTTCTGTTTTATATGTGTTTTATGATATACTCAACCACCATTATTGAGTATGTATACAATTTATACACAAAGAATTCATATTATGGTTACACGCTCAATTCTTTACTGATGGAAGTATGCAGTCAAACATGCTTGGAGACACCTGGACAAAGCTAGCATGACTAACCCACATAGCGGGGCAAATGGAAAAGTCCATCAGTTGGGTCTGAGCTTACCTCTGAGGAAATACAGTCCATGTATATAATTCTGAACCGTGACAATAATTGTGTTCTGCAGAATTAAAGTCTTGATTTCAACAAGTGACTAAAAATTATGACATATCCTTCTGCATGGCCTCTCTTCAATTTTAGCTGTTACCATTGCTATTACAAACGTGCCTGTACTGGTAACAATTAACGTGTATTCGTTTAATAAATTTTTAATTAAAGAGAGATAGTTTCATCACTTTCTAAGTCCTCTCTGAAAATGTCCCAAATGTTTCCTCATTTTAAAAGTAGGTATAGGCTTTTCAAGGGAATGTTTATCTTCTAGAAATGCATAGTACGAAACGTAGGTGTGAAATGACAGGTTGTCTAAGATACGCTTCAAAGGAATCTGGAGGCAGCAAGTGGATGGGGATCAGAAGAGGCAGAATTGGCCAAAGGTTGATCATTAAGGTGGCTTAGAGATGGCTATCTGGGGTATGTAAGTTATTCCACCAACTTAAATGTTTTAGTTCCATAATAAACAGTTATAAATAGTTAAGATGCAAAAAAAAAAAAAGAAAGAAAGAAAGAAAAGCACAACTTTTTTTTTAAACTGACCACTGTGAGAACTCACCTCTCAGTCGAGAAAGGAGAAGGATGATCAAAAGAGGATTTCTCAGAAATTATTGTAAGCCTTTCCTAAAATCATGAGTTTGTCTAGTGAATGTGCATTCACTGTTTGCTATTCTGTTAGAATCAACCTCACACAAGAAATAATAATTAGGAGAGAAAAAAAAAAGGGCCTAATTTTAAAACAATCATTGCATGAGCTGTGCAGGGAAAAACTCAGAAAAGAAGCAAATGTCATGGATCACTGAAATGATGTCCTTTGCAAACACTTTCAGCTGCTATTTTTGGTGTGGGCAGGAACGAGAGGACCTCACACACACAGGTAGCTCTCAAGGCCGAGACCATTAATTGGGAATCTGATTGACATCTGAATGGCATTACTCCGGGACATGTGGGAGCTTAAAGGACCCCAGACCACGTCTCAAGGGAAACAATGAGATGCAGACCAGCATTCCCACAGGGACAAGAAACACCAGCAAATGCCGACTGCGTTGCCATTGGAATCAAACCGTAGGGCAGGCCATCGGCAGGTTCATGAAATAATGCAGAGAAGGCAGGAACCGCTGGTGTTCACCATGGCCCATAGCTACTCAAAAAGCACGAAATCGCTCCCAGGGCAACACCCACCTGCTGGCCATACCCCTGCTCCAAGAAACCAGAGCCATCCCTGCCAAGAGGCCTCGGGCAAGAGTCCTTCCGGAGTTCAGCCTCCGAGCTCTCTTCAATCCTTTGTGTTCTGAGTAAGAATTTCCACACTGAGAGCTCACTTCCAATTACGCCCCGAGATAGTATCAAAGCGATAGGTAAAAATAGGCCCAGCTTTCTGGCCGGGCAGCCAAAGCACACAGCGCCACAGGGAGAAAGCGCGCTGATTGGGATCTCTCATGGCTGTGACGTCTCCCTGGAGAGCAGCAGAGCGGTGGGAGCAGTGTCATCACACTGTGCTACCGAGAAAGCCACAGGGAGAAGCACACGCGTGCTCGTTGCGACACGGGCTTTCCTGGGAAGGGAGAGGGTGGGTTCACCTCCCTGCGACACCTGGGACAGAACCAAAGAGAGGTGAGGAGGAGCCAGGCTGACATGAGAAAACTGAAGTTGGTGAGTCTAGCTGGTGGCCTGCATGGTGGCAGAGGCCTGGAAACAAAAACATAGAGATGGGAGATCTTTGAAAGGTCACTAGGGTCCACCCCGCCCAGTGGAGAAGCCAAAGGTTTGAGGTGGGGGATGGCTTGAGACTCTCCATAACCTCCACCAGCAAACCTCCAGACTACCCCCAAATAAACACACAATCTAAAGGGAAAATAGCACTGGTTCCACACGTGCTGCTTCAAGGAAAACTCCTGTCGCCCCCAATGAAGACATCAGCATGCCTAACGCTCTCCTACAGACGAATTTTGGAACTAGCCCTGTCCCCTCACCCCCACAGATAACCAGTGCTTGAATCAACCCCACAAGCGGTCAACGTCCGAAGAGACTAGGACCTCCCAGCCCCCCCGGGGGAAGCCTACCCAGCTGTCGATGGCACCATCTGCAAAACTGCTCCTAGCAGTTCATGAGTCTGCAAATGTTCTTATGCCCTTTAAGCCAGTCGTTCATTTCTGGAATCTTCCCGAAGAAAGTGAGCCTCAATAGGATAAAAGTTCTACACAAAACTGTATCCATAACATTCTCTAAAATAGCCAACAGTTGAAACTAGGGAAGTTTAATAATGAATGATATATCCACTCCACTTGCTACTGCTCGGCCATTGCAAAGATCTTTTTAGAGAGGATGCAGCGATATAAAAAGATGCTTGTAATTTCTTAGAAGAGGCTAACAAGGTGAACAAACCAGGATGCTGAATTCTCTACTCATTAGGCTAAGTTCATGTTTTTTAAGAAGATGCATTTATAAAAATGACTAGAAATGACCCCATTGATACGAGGCATCTAGAATAGTCAAATTCATAGAGATAGAAATTAGAATAGTGGTTACCAAGGACCGGGGAAAGGGAAACGGGGAATTATTGGTTAACGGGGACAGAGTTTCAGTTCGGGATGATGAAGCAGTTCTGGGGATGGATGGTGGCGATGGTGGCACAGCAATGAAAAGTGTCCTGAATGCCACTGAACTGTACACTTAAAAATGGTTAAAGCGGGAAATTTTACGTTAGGTATATTTTGCCACAATAAAAAAAATATGCCAAAAAATGGCTAGAACATAAATTAAAAAGAAACTGTATTTGAGTGAGAGAACTTTGCGTGATTATTTTTTATTTTTAGTTTTCTGTATTGTCTAAAATACATATAAGGAATATATTGAGTTGATCATGGAAAATCTAACAAACCTGATTTTAAAAAATAAATTTCAAAATGCTATTGAATAAAAATGTCTTTAATGTCTTTCTACAAGTTTTTCAGGGCAATAATAACCCACATTCCTCATTTAGGTTAAATACTGCACCTTGCCTGATTACCCTGCCCATTTTACAGAGGAGGAAACTGAGGCTCAAAGAGGTTGGGTGACCTGCCAGGATCTACATTTTGCCAAGGATGGTTTAGATGATTCTGAGCATTGCAACTGCAGGCTGTTTATGCTGGAATGGCCAACAGAGATCACTAGGACTTTACATTTATTTTGCCCTCAGACATAAGCTCTCCAAGATGTAGAGAAAGAGTTCGTCCACTAAATGAAATTCCAACCGGCCTCTACCTTCCTTAACTTTGTGGCTTTTGTGCCAAAAAAAAGAACGAACGAATGAACANGTAGAGAAAGAGTTCGTCCACTAAATGAAATTCCAACCGGCCTCTACCTTCCTTAACTTTGTGGCTTTTGTGACAAAAAAAAGAACGAACGAATGAACAAGAAAGAAAGAAAGAAAGAAAGAAAGAAAGAAAGAAAGAAAGAAAGAAAGAAAGAAAGAAAAAGAGAAAGAGGAAGGAAGGGAGGGAGAAAGAAAAGGAGAAAGAAAGAAAGAAAACTCTTGGATTTAATAAAAAAAAAAAAAGACAATTTCTTAATAGATCCTATAGCCAGCCAGCAAACTTAAGTAAACTTTCCCCAGTCTCTGCTTCTCAGGATTAGGACTCTGAGGCTTTGAAACTCTGAATTATTAAGGACTCAGTTATGTTCAAGAGGTGGGACACCCTGAGGTAGGAAATTTAGACTAATCTATGTTGGAATGGTTTTTTACAGCAAGGACTATTAGTGATTTAATATTCTAATCTCATTCATTTCATCCATTAGAATATTGAGTTATCTGGAGCATATATTTCTCCACATTCTGGTTGTTTTTCATTTTAAACGAGGCAGCAGAGTGTCCAGGGGACGTGTATCAAAGGATCTGACGCTTCAGTGATGAAGGTGAATTTCACACCCGTTGATGTTCTAGGTATCACTTCGCCTTCAGTGATCTTTGTGCTCGGGAAATAAAATCAGGCAGTTTGTGTCACGCACAAGAGGTATTCTTGAGCTCTCGGCTAAATTCATTGAAACAAAGGAAATCAATTCTGGTATCCAGCACCTAGTAATTAAGGAACAACGCCTCATTAGTAATGAAGAGAATATGGAGTAAGGAGAGGTCTTAGCCAGAGCTCCTGCCAAGCCCAGAGAACCAGCTCGGCTGGAGGAGGAGAAAAATAGATACCAGTGAGTCAGTCAAGTTCAGCATACACTGAAAGCCATCTATGCAAAAGACATTCTGCGAGTCAACGCTGAACTGCGCTCTGAGTTTCCACGTTCTGTGACAATCACCACGCTAAGATAAGATGCCTCGGGAATGAGGTACTATAGAGAATTCACAGCAAAAGGTCTAAATGGGCACGAGGAAGGGACTTCATCTCAAACGTCAACTCTGATGGGTGGACGCTGCTTGGAACGCTGCGTTGAGAAGGGTTTGAAGCTACAATTCCAGTAGCCAGGAGAAGGTGTGGGGGGAAAGGGGATGGTGGCCAGTGTGCCAGACATTCGTCACCCCTGGCCCAAACTTTCATGAAAATCACTCTTCCAAAATTTGGCTGTCTAGGCAACACCTGTCTTAGGGAAAATCGAGAGGAGGATGGAATTTGTTTTTAGCACACCACACTCCCTTCAACATTTCCCCTTCTCCCAGTCTCCGACACCAATAACCTTCTGTCCTCTCACTATTAGTTCAGCCTCTCCATTTCTCCAGGGGGCTAATGACAAACCGTGTCAAGTCCCAAGGACTTCTGTGCCCAAGCAGATAGCATGAGATCCCTGGCATCGCTGTTTGGGTCTCAGAAGCCTGACTCAGAGCCACACACCGGTACGTCTAGAAGGCGGAGAAGGGAGACCCAGCAGAAGAGGGGACCACAACCAGAGGCCGCCTTTCTTCCTTCAAGACAGAAGCTTGGACGAAAGGCAGAAGAACGTACACAAGGCTCCCCTCCTTTCATGTCTGGGGTAGCCCTGGGTCTTGTCCAAAGGCAAGCCTCAGGCTCTTCACTGTGGAAATCAGATCCAGCCCGAGTCGGATGAGCTCACCAGAGCAGAGCACCTCCTCCGCTCTTGCTGCATGTGCTCCTTGTATTCAGGAGACCTCTCCCGGGGCGCTGGAGGAACCCTCCTACTCCATTCTGAACCAAAGGAGTCTGGAGGCACCCTTACAAATCTGTGGATCCCTGGATATCGCTAGGACATTTAATAACTGATAACTATGCGAGAGGACCAGCAGCTGCCTCTGGCCTTCAAGACAGCAAGGTCTACCCAGGGCTAGATCTTTCTGAATAAGACCCCAGCTGATAAAAATAAAAACGCCAGTGCCCCTGACCTTCCTATGAAGACAGCTGATCTCATCAAAGATTCCTATAGCTACGTCGACCTCATGCAAGGGATTTTCTATTACCTCGGAGCTGGTTCTAGTATACCCAGTCAGGACACGGTGCTGCTACTGGGCGGCCCACCAACACAGCTCTGCCTCTCTCAGCCCGGCTCTGCCCTCGCCCCTCTACCCACCAGGGACAGAGCGGCACATCCGCGGCACATACCTGGTGCAGGTGCATTGCCAGGGCTTTAGGGCAGGCCAGCTTCAGTGTAAATGATGGCTCGGTCATTTTGAGCTGAAAAACTCAGCAAGGTCCCTAACCCCCTGTGTCTCTGAGTCGGTAACAGGAGGGTAACGCCTGCCTCACTGGTATCCTAGGACATCTGCTAGAATGAGAGTTCCAGCGGCCAGAGGGGCTGCCAGGCTGCTCGAGGCACCCCTGCCTGTGGCACCCCCTAGAGTTTCGTGTTAATTGCATGTGGCGGCCCTGCCACTGGGACGAGGACTTTGTCCGTCCTGCCCCTCGATCCGCGCTAGGTCTAGGGCCTAGAATAGTGCCCGACTGGAAGGGAAAACTCAACACATACACGCTGGGAGAATGAATAGAGCCTACATAAGGACTTCAGTATGGGGCCCGGCTGGGGGTCAGCACTCAGTAAATGGGAGCAGTGGTTACTGTTGGTGATGTTGCTGAGGTCTCATAGGTAAACTTTTTCCTCGAGCCTGGCTTTTATAAGTTCTCAGGGCGCTGGACTTGAACATCGAGCGATACCCTCCACCAAGCCCTGAGCTCCTGATAAAAGTCGCTTTTCCCACATCCGACCGCCCAGTGGCTGGAGACTTTGCCCTTCTCTCTTGCCTGGCCTGGCCTCTTTCCGCCCCCAGCCCGACTTTGACCCCGGTCTGCCACCAAGGCCGCTGCAGGACAGCAGGGCTGCCATCTGGCCACCACGGGGCTGTAGGCTGTCTCATCTTCGTGTGACAGTCAGGACTTTCTCTTCTCTGCCTCTTCTTGGCGCCTCCATTTGGCACCAGGCCGCTATTCAGTAGCTCAGTGCTCCTCAAAGGCCACAGCTCCTTCTTGGAAATGGCACAGACCTGCAAACAAGGGGCCCAAACACCTTTGCCAACACGGACATTGCGTAATGACAGCACTGCGTTCCAGGTGCAGAGAACCGGGTGTCAGAGAGGCGACGGGAGCGCTTCGCTATGCTCGGGGAGGCTGCATGGCTGTTGAAGCTACCTCTCATTCTAAGGCACAGATCCTGTTTTGAAAATCAGACCACCCTGGCTCCAGCCTGGACGTGCCTCTCCTTCCTCATCATCACCACACCCACAGGGACAATCTCCTTTTGGGGGACAATATGTGGCTGTCACCTCTGTACAACATAAACAATGTCAGGAAGGAACCCACCCAAGAAATAGGACCTCCCCAAATGCCTAAGATTCCACTATTAGTGATTCACTCCTTTGCTTCAGTACCACCCACTCTCTGGCCGTCCTGGGAAACACACATTCTCCTGGGAGGGGTGACACATTAAGTTCCTAACACCTGGAGTGAGTAACTTCACCGGACATTTTATTTTCTCCTGACAGATAGGAGAAAATACATGGGTGCTTGGCCCACAGGGTTGAAGTGGGTCTCACAGGAGTCAAGAGAGTGGGGAAGGCTTTGGGGTCAAATTTCCTTAGTGTCACCAGGTTTCTAAGAGCTATGTCTGCCCGCCCCCTCCAAAAGCAGCTGGCCCTGCAGCTGTTGATCCCCATGAGTCAATCACCAAAGGACTCAAAAAGGCAACATACGGAAAGGGACAACTTGGTACCCCACGTATAATCGATACTTGACAAATGTGAGTCTGTCCTACTCCTCCCATGGATGGAAAGATACATTTGTCTTGGGGGAGAGCCTTGGTTCACACCTGCTCCTCGTCTTCTGGGAAGGACAAGTCAAAGAAATCATGTTTCTCCTCTACTCCCTGTTACAGCATGGGTACTACTCTGCCCAACCAGCCCACGTGGTCCATGGCTCCTTTACCACTGCTGCGGGAGAGAGAGAGGTTCGGGGGCCTATGCTTGAGCAACTGCTTGCCCGGGTTGGGGGGGGGAGGGAGACCTGGTTTCTTGGTCCCAGGGCTGTGAGAGTTTGAGGAGCCCCTTGCTTGGTGTTGATTTTGCTCTGCTCCCCAGCTCTGTGCATTCTCTCTTGTGGACCATGTCCTGCTCTGGGCCTTAAGAGGTTGACCTCTGTGGACTGCATTACCAGCCTTCTTCACCTTCTGCCTTCTAGTGACACTCAGCCAATCGGAGGTGCCAGGAGGAGACTGGGAGGCAGGAGGAAAGAGGGACCCGTGATTTATTGCCCTCACTCATTTCCTACTGGGCCAGGGTTATGGCAGTAGTTGTAACCCCCAAGCCCCTCTCCCATGGCTTCCGTGCTCACTAGGGTCATCTGCCTAGGGACTAGAAAAGACTTCTCACTCTTGCTAGTCTCTGGGGACACTGCCGTCTGGTACTGATCATCACCCCTTTATTTCCCATCCACCAGTTTTATTGTACAGACTAGATGGGATTGCGTGTGCAGCCTCTTCACCAATCCTTGTTGAGAAATGAAACACCCCTGAGAACTCCCCTCTGGGGGAGACCATGTAGATCAAGATCCAAATTACATTACATCACAGAGTGATCCTGGAGTGGTCACTCTGACGTCACAGCTTGGATCAGCCGGTTCTCTACTTCGTGCTAAACATTTAATCCTCCCAACAGAGGTGTAGAAATGTCATGTAACTTGCCCAAGATCACACAGTTGTATTTGACAAGTGCACAGGAGTGCCAGTAAGTATGCCAGGAAGCCAGTATTCAGGTCAACTTTTGGATTCTCCATCAAATACTGGAGTCAAATAGTCCATTTCAGCCTCACTTCTCTTCACTACAATCTAGCAGGACAGATGTTTCTGAGTTTATATTCCCAAAGCAGCTGTTTATGATCTTTTTGTATGAAGTTGGGGAAGATGTAGCTGCCCTAGAGCCAAAAATAAGTCAGGCCCTTGGCAAAGATGTAATGTGGAGAATCTGCCTGGAGCCCCCTTCTCCTCTTCCTTGGGGTGCCTTATCTATTCCCTTCCTGCCCCCTGCCCTACATCCTCAAGACCCCTCCTGCTGATCTAGAGAATCCACTGACACCAGCTTACCTTTCTCATGCCCCAGTGCATGCCTTCAGTCCATGTCTCCCACACGCTGATCCCTGCTCCCTGAAAGTGTAATCCAAGATGACCTATTGCCTTAACTTATTTAAATATGCATATCCTAAAGGTAGCACACAAAAAAGTAATATTAATGGTGGAAATTTGAAGTGCCAGGTTAGGCCAGTGAGGGAGATATTTATGGAGAAGGAAATCTTTTGCTGATTCCTCAAGGACATCGCACGGATATCTAGATTATAGCTCCAAATCCTTTAATAGCCAAGGTGTGCATATTGGCATCTGAGGAGCCCTGGGATCTTTGTCTTCAGAGGCTTTCATGGAGGAAAAGGGAGATGAAGAGACAGGCTCACCCCAACTTAGACCCCAAGCACCTCCTCTTTTTCCATGACTGATAGTAAGTGTGCACCAAATATTTCACATGCTCCCCTAATTTTCTAGCCTGCCTTCCAGCTTCTGTTGGGGCAATATGGCGAGCTCTGGCCACAGACTGTGGCGTAAGGGACATGTGCCACTCCTGAGCTGAAGCAGCTAATGGCTGATCTGCCTCCTCTTCTTCTCCCTTCTCCTGCCTTGAAGGTCTTTTGTTCTAGATGATGTAGGAGGAAGGCAACCAGCCTGAAACACTGTTTGGTGAGTAAGAATCCATGTTTAGTGTTTGCGATCACTGGCATTTTCGGGCTGTTTATTACCGCAGCATAGCCAAGCCTATCCTGACTAATGCACCTTGTAAGACAAGATCTCAACAAGTGTTTGTGCTGCCTAAGACGGTCGGCATCAATTTCCTACTCCCTATAATTCAAGAGCTAGAAAAGGAAGAAATCAACATTTCCCAGCCACCTTTGGAAGCATGGTTCTAGAAGTGAGATAGTTTCCCCCAATAATGTCCTTGTGTGAAGCGGTATAACATTATAGCAGACACATGAGTGTGCAGAGACACTTCAGTCACTGGACTCCTCATCCCAGAGTTCAGTCACAAGCTTCCTGGGTGCCCGAGGCCCTTGTGGTGAAAGTAGCCAGGGCAGCGGCCTCCTAATCCCTGGATCACAACAACAGTGGGATCACTTTGAAATAGTGCTACCCAGTGGATCTCTTCAGATTTCCACTTCTCTAGCCCTTGCAACATACTATAAGCTCACAATTCCCTGAACTGAATTATTTTCTTATTGAAATACACAGAGTGGTGTCTGTTTCCTTCACTATACTCTGAATCCATGTTGCTTTTCAAAATGTGAAACCTTTTGAGAAAAGATAGCATAGCAACAAAGATGATGTAAAGCCCCCTGAAGGCTCAATGTTGGGAGAAGGCAGATTCTCGGAGTCCTCAGAAGTTTGGAGGAGAAAAACGTAATAGGAAGAACTGACACACAACCATGAATTCATTTTTAAAATGTAGCATCAGTGATTTAATGTGAATCCTTCCCGGTACAATTGAAGATGGGACAGAGGCCCAGAGAATTCCAGTCCCTTCTCCAAGGTGTCACAGGCAGTAAAGGCAGAGCTGTGGTTCAGACTGAGGTCCCCTGAATGTGGCTTCTACTAATCACATTGCAGACTCCATCAAGAAGCTTCACAACAAGAAGCTGGGAATGTCTCATCTGCAGATCCCTCCAACTGTCCTAGAGGCAACCCCAGTGTTCTTCACACCACACCTACACATACCCGACCCCATGGCTGGCTTCCTGTGCACACTCCTGAAGGCAGCAAGTGCATGCCTTTGTAGACAGCTAGTGAGCATGCAGGGAAAGTCAGCCCAACTCTGCAGGAGTGGGAGAAAGTTGAGATTCAGTGCTGCCCTGGGGGAAGCAAATGGGAAGCCCCCAGTGCTATGCCTGTCTTTGCAGAATGGAAAGAAGGCATACCACCACCAAGAGGATGCAAGAAGTGTAAAGCAGGTGAATCCATAGAAAAGATCTGAGAAAGTCAAAGAATCCCTAACAGGGCTGAGAGAAGGTACTACTCTCCCAAAGCTAGTCAGTAAAGGCTGGAGGAGGCTTCTTCAAATGTGAAGACAGTAATGTAAGATTTCAAGGAACATGAAAACTCAAGGAAACATGATACCACCAAAGGAATACAAGAATTTTCCAGTAACCAGCCCCAAAGAAATGGAGATCTGTGCTTTGTGCAATAAATAATTCAAAGTCATTGCTTTAAGAAAGCTCAGTGAGCTACAAGAAAACACAGAAAGACAATTCAATGAAATCAGGAAAACAATACACAAACAAAACAGAAAGTTTAACAGAGGGATACAAATCATAAAAAAGAACCAAGAAGAAAAATTCTGGAGTGAACAATACAATGAATGAAATGAAAGATGCTATAGAGAGCATCACCAGCAGACTTGATCAAGCAAAAGAAAGAATTTGTGAAGACAAAGACAGGTCATTTTCACTTATCCAGTCAGAGAAGAACAAAGATAAAAGAATGAAAAAGAGTGAAGAAAGCTTACGTGAGTTAATGGGATGCCATCAACCAAAACAATCCATGCATTATTGGAGTCCCAGATGGAAAAGAAAGAAGAAGATGGTACACTTATTTAAAGAAATGATGGCTAAGAAATTTCCAAATCTGAGGAGAAATTTAGATATCCAAGTTCATGATGCTCATAGGTCCCCCAAAAGATCTAACCCAAAAAGAACTTCTCCAAGATACATTTTAGTGTAACTGTCTAAAATCAAAAACAGAGAGAATTTTTAAAGCAGAAAAAAGAAAGAAAAAATTCCTCACAACCGAGGGAACCTCCATAAGACTATCGGTAGACTTCTGAGCAGTTACTTCGCAGGTCAGGAGAGAACGGGTTGATATATTTAAAGCACTGAAGAAAAAAACCTGCCAACCACGAACACATTACCTGCAAAGCTGTCGTTCAGAAATGAAGGAGACATAAAGACTTTCCCAAACAAACAGAAGCAGAGGTGGTTCATGGTTGGACCTGCCTTACAAGAAATGCTACAAGTTCTTAATGCTTACAAGTTCTTCAGGCTGAAATGAAAGCATGCCAATTAGTTACATGAAGCCATAAGGCCCATTGGTAAAGGTAAGTATATAGTCGATTCAGAAAACTCTAATACTGTAATATGGTGATGTGTATATCACTAAACTCTAGTATAAAAGGTTAAATGACAAAAGCATTAAAAATAACTATAGCTACAATACTTGGTGAATGGGTATACGATATGTAAATCATGATATCAAAAATAAAATATGACGGAAGAGCAGAAGGGTAGAGTTTTTGTAGGCAATTGAAGTTAAGTTGTTATCAGCCTAGAATAGACTGTCATAATTATAAGATGTTTTATGTAAGCGTCCTGGTAATCACAAAGCAAAACCTGTAACAGATACATAAAAGATAAAGAGAACAGAATCAAAGCATACCACTACCGAAAATCATCAATTCATAAAGGAAGACACAAAAGAAGAAGAAAGGAACAAAAGAACTACAAAACAGCCAGAAAACAATAAAATGGAATCAGTAAATCCTTATCTATCAATAATTACTTTCAATCTAAATGGGTTAAACTCTCCAATGAAAGGGCATAGAGTGGCTGAACATACATACAAGATCCAACTACATGTTGCCTACAAAAGATTCATGTTAGCTTTAAAAGTATACATAGGCACAAAGGGAAAGCATGGGAAAAAGATACTCATACAAATGGAAACCAAGAGAGAGCAGAGTAGCAGGCAAACAGACTTTAAGTCAAGAACTGCAACAAGAGGCAAAGAAGTTCATTTCATAATGTTTACAGGGTCAATTCATCAAGAGGATATAACAATTGTATACATAAATGCACCCAATATCAGTTTACCTACATAAATAAATACTAACAGATTTAAACAATACAATAATAGTAAGAAGAACTTCAACACTTCACTTTCAACAATGGATACACCATCCAGACAGAAAATCAATATTGAAATCTTGGACTTGAACTATACATTAGAACAAAATGGACCTATCAAACATGGACAAAACATTTTATCCAACAGCCACAGAATACAAATTCTGCTCAGGCACACATGGAACATTCTCCAGGATGGATTATATATTAGGTCACAAAATAGGTCTTAACAAATTTAAGAACTTTAAAATCACACAGGTATTTTTTTCCAACCACAATGATGTGAAACTAGAAATTAACAACAGCAGGGGAACTGGAAAATTCACGAACATGTGGAAATTCAGCAACACACTCCTGAACAATGGGTCAAAAAACAAACCGAAAGTGAAATCGAGAAATATCTCGAGACAAATGGAAACACCACATATCGAATTGTATAGGATACAGCAAAATCAGCTGTAAGAGGCAAGTTTATAGCAGTAAATGCCTACATGAAGAAAAAAGATCTCAAATAAACAACCTAACTTTATACTTCAAGGAGCAAGAAAAAGAAGGACAAACGAAGTCAACAAAAGGAAGGAGATTTAAAAAGAGGAGAGCAGAAATCAATGCAGTAGACCAGAAAAATAATAGAAAAACTAAGAACTGGGTTTTTTTTAAGATAAACAAAATTGACAAACCTGCAGCTAGACTAAATAAGAAAAAAGAGAGAAGACTCGAATAAATAAAATCAGAAATGAAAGAGGAAATGTATCAACAGGTACCATATAAATACTAAGAATCATTAAAGACTACTATGAACAATAATAGGCCAACAAATTGCATAACCTAGAAGAAGTGGATAAATTCCTGGAAACATGTAACCTCCCATAGCTGAATCACAAAGAAATAGAAAATCTGAACAGACCAATATTGAAGAAGGAGATTGACTCAGTAATCAAAAACCTCCCAAAAAAACAAAAGCCCAGGACTGGATTTAATGGTGAATTCTACCAAACACTTAAAGAATTAATACCAATCTTTTTCAACCTTTTCCCAAAAACTGAAGAGGAGGGAACACTTTCAAACTCACTTTCTTGAGGTCACCATCACCCTGATACCAAAGCCAGACAATAACACTTACAAGAATAGAAAATTATAGTCCAATATCCCTGATGAATATAGATGCAAAAATCCTCAACAAAACGCTAGCAAACAGAATTCAACAACACACTAAAAGGATCATACACCATTATCAAGTTGGATACACCCCTGGGAGGCAAGGATGAGTCAACGAATGTAAATCAATAAACACAGTACACCACATTAACCAAATGAAGGATAAAAATCATATCATCACCTCCATGGAAGCTGAAAAAGCATTTAACAGAATTCAACAATTCTTTCACAATATGGACCCTTAAGAAATTAGATATAGAAGGAATGTACTTCAGTATAATAAAGGCCACATATGAAAGCCCATAGCTAACATCATACTCAACAGTGAAAAGCTGAAATCTTTTCCTCTAAGATCAGGAACAAAATAAGAATGTCTACTTTTGCCAGTTCTAGTCAACATAGTACTAGAAATCCTAGGCAGAGCAAGTAGGCAAGAAAAACAAATGAAAGCTATCCAATCAGAAAGGAAGCACTGAAATTGGCTCTGTTTGCAGGTGGCATGATCTTACATATAGAAAATCCTGAAGACTTCATCCAAATACTGTTAGAACTAATACACAAATTCAGTGAAGTTGCAGGATACAGAATTAATATACAAAAATCAGTTGCATTTCTATATGCTGACAACACACTATCAGAAAGAGAAATTAGGAAAACAATCCCATTTACAATAGCACCAAAAACAATAAAATACTTAGGAATAAATTTAACCAAGGAGGTGAAAGATCTGTACACTGAAAACTATAAAACACTGATGAAAGAAATTGAGAAAGGCACAAATAAATGGAAAGATATCACATATTCATGAATTGGAAGAATTAATTGTTGAATGTCCATACCACCCTATGCAATCTACAGATTCAATCCTTATCAAAATTCCATTGACGTTTTTCACAGAAATAGAAAAAACAATTCTAAAATTTGTATGGAACTACCAAAGACACCAAATAGCCAAAGCAATCTTGAGAAAGAAAAACGAAGCTGGAGGCATCCCCTCATGATTTCGAACTATATTACAAAGCTATAGTAATCAAAACAGTATAGTACTGGCCAAAGAGCAGACACATAGACCAGAGGAACAGAATAGAGAGCCTATATATAAACCCACACATAGTCAATTATCTTTCACCAGGACACCAACAATATACAATGGGGAAAGAATTCTTTCTTTTTAAAAGATGGTGTTAGGAAAACTATCCACATTCAAAAGAATGAAACTGGACCCTTATTTTATACCACTCACAAAAATTAGCTCAAAATAAATTAAAGACTTAAATGTAAGACCTGACACCGTAAGACTTCTAGAAGAAAACATAGGGAAACATCTCTTTGACACTGGTCTTAGCAATGATTTCTTGGATATGACACCAAAAGCTCAGGCAACAAAAGCAAAATAAATAAACGGGACTACATCAAATTAAGTTTTGCAAGGCAAAGGAAACAACGAATGAAAAGACAACCTCTGGAATGGCAGAAAATATTTGCAAACCATGTATCTAATAAAGGGGCTATATCCAAAATATATAAGGAACTCCTACCATTCAATAGAAGAAAAAAAAAACTCTGGTTTTAAAATAGGCAAAAGACCTGTTAGGATCGCTTTTATCAAAAAAGCAACAGATATTAAATGCTGGTAATAATGTGTGGGGGAAAAGGGAACCCTTGTACACTACTGATGGTGATATAAATGGGTATAGCCATTATGGAAAATAGTATGGAGAGTCCTCAAAAAATTAAAATAGAATTACCATAATCCAGCAATCCCACTTCCGGGTATATATTCAAAGGAGATAATATCAGTTTCTTGAAGAGTTATCTGCACTCCCATGTTCACTGCAGCATTACCCACAAAAGCAAAGATACAGAAACCAGCTAAATAACTGTCAATGGATGAATGGATGAAGAAAATGTGATCTATATATATAATGCAATATTATTCAGCCATGAGAAAAAAAGAAATCCTGCCATTTGCAACCACATGTGTGAACCTAGAAGACATTATGCTGAGTGAAATTAGCCAGAGAAAAAAAAACTGAATAACCTCACTTATATAGAGAATCTTTAAAAAAAGAAAAAGAAAAGGCAAACTCACAGAATCAGAGCAGAATGTGGTTATCAGGGGTGGGGAGGTTAAGGAGACCGGAAGAAGCTGGTCAAAGGGTATAAGCCTTCAGTTACAAGACAAATAATCTCTGGGGATCTGATGTGCAACATGGTGACCATAGTTAATAATTCTGTGCTGGGGCGCCTGGGTGGCACAGCGGTTGGGCGTCTGCCTTCGGCTCAGGGCGTGATCCCGGCGTTATGGGATCGAGCCCCACATCAGGCTCTTCTGCTGTGAGCCTGCTTCTTCCTCTCCCACTCCCCCTGCTTGTGTTCCCTCTCTCACTGTCTGTCTCTATCTCTGTCGAATAAATAAATAAAATCTTTAAAAAAAATAATTCTGTGCTGTGTATTTAAAATTTGCTAAGGGAGGAGAACTTAAGCATTCTCACTACACACCAAAAAGAGAAAGAAAAGAAAAGAAAAGAAAAGGAAAGGAAAGGAAAGGAAAGGAAAGGAAAGGAAAGGAAAGAAAGAAAGAGAAAGAAAGAAAGAAAGAAAGAAAGAAAGAAAGAAAGAAAAAGAAAAAGAGAAAGAAAGAAAAGTCTATGATCAATGTGTTAATTAAAAGAATTGTGGAAACTATTTCACAAAGAGNAAAGAAAAGAAAAGAAAAGAAAAGAAAAGAAAGAAAAGAAAAGAAAAGAAAAGAAAAGAAAGAAAAGAAAAGGAAAGGAAAAAAGAAAGAAAGAAAGAGAAAGAAAGAAAGAAAGAAAGAAAGAAAAAGAAAAAGAGAGAAAGAAAGAAAAGTCTATGATCAATGTGTTAATTAAAAGAATTGTGGAAACTATTTCACAAAGAATAAGTTATGTCAAATCATCATGTTGTGCACTTGAAATATATACAACTCTGTCAATTATACCTCAGTAAAGCTGGGGGAAAACAACAGGCTGAGGCCCCCTGAGACTTTGACCAGTGTTCCTTCTGTCATCTAATGCCAGCTTTGCATCTTGGCAGAGAAGGATCACCTTCCTGGATCACAGGGGATCCACTGGATATGACAGAGGACGATGCATAGAGCAGGCTGTTGGAGCAAGGGGAACCTCTGCCACATGCTCACGGCATTTAAGATTGTGAAAGACATGCTTGAAATGAAATCTAATGATCGGTACTCACTTTTATGGCATGGTTTATAAAAATAGTCCTCATAAAGAGCAGCCGTTGCCAACCAAAAGCCTGTTAAGTGCCCAGAGATTTTATTTCAGAGCTAACAACTTGAGTTCTTCACATGCCTCCACTAATGATGCCCCGCGTGACCTTGAGCCCCTAGCTTAAATGTCTTGTGCCTCATTTTCCGTCTGTAAAAAAGGGATAATGACACTAGCTGCTGGATCATGTTGGCAACATGCTTAGAAATCGCCAGATCAAAGGTGCTCTGCCTGGACCAAACAAGATGATGATGGTGCTTGCCATCATTAGTGTTGTTATTATTATTGTTGTTGTTGGGGGCACCCATCTTGCAGCCCAGGAAGTAGGCATGACTCCCATGGCTGATTCAGCACCAAGGCAGACTAAGGAGTTTCAGCGCTGCGAGAGCCATTGATATAGACCCAGCCCATTTCAACGACATCACACGATGGCACATTGCTAGGGCTCCCTGCATGGAGCGAGGCACTCTCCCCCCTCATAGAAAGACCATGCCTAGCACATCACCAAGACATAAATATCTATCTTTGAAGAAGGGGGTCACAGAGGAAGATCCCATCATTTCTTTGGCTACATGGTTTCTGTCATCACACAGCTAACTGAAAAGTCCTGGGGCCATAGCCAGGAATCTTTAGATTTGGGTCCTTGCTTTACCAACTAGAATCTTGTAACCTTGAACATAAGCCATAATTTCTCAGGATCATTATTCCCCGACTGTAAAATAGAATGTTTCACTAAAGTGATCAGTTGGTCTCCTGGTTCTGATTTTCACAGTTACCAAATTTAAAAAAAAAAAATCACAGCAAAAGGTTCTACCCAGAGAAAGTCTTACCTGGCACATTTCTCCATAGTTTAATGACAGTATCAGTCACTGCTCTTCCAAAGGCTGTTGGCCCCTCGCCCACACTTGAGCAGTAATGTTCTAACTCTGGGACAAGGAAATGTACTGAACTTGTTTTGAAATTTATCAGCAAACTGGGAACTCAAAATAGAAAGCCAAATTCTATGTACCAGCAAATACTTACTGTTGTTTCAAAGTATGCTCATGCAGGACCAGTACCTGCCTTTATGTGGGCTGTGTACAAAGGTACCCCACCTGGCTTGATGAATTTGAGAAGAACTCTCCTCTGGGTACAGGCTGCTCTGTAGACACATGGCTTATAAGCAAACTATACTTTGCACATAGAAAAAGGCAACCCTATCCCCAGGTAGGTACAGCCCTGTGCAAGAGCCTGAGTCTTAATGAGTGGAACACAAGCTAGATTTCAGCTCTCACAGGGTGCCTTGGCCAACACTGTTGTGTAGTGTGTGCACTGCATAACCATACAAGGCAGCCTTGTATCTGTTGAGTCGTAAGGGTTCCATAATGCCGCTTTATGAACTTCAGATGATGGAGGAGAGGCACTCCCCCACCACACCAACTGATTTTTATTTATTTACATGATATTAGCCATCCATGAAAATTTTTGTTTGAACAAAATGGGATTTTTAAAAAGTCGATAACCACTGTGCATAGGTAACATAGAAATAAACAAAAGATTTTGTTTGGGAATATGCAAAGGTTTAAATCTGGAAAACATATTTCCTCATGGTAGTTTAGAGAAGTTGACTTGGTAAGGATTTTCAATCAATGTGAACTCAGGACTGCAAAAATTCCTTTCTTCCCCCCACCACCACTTTTTCTTAAACAGTGTACTTTCTGCCTGGGATTCTATCCCAGCCAATGTAGAATAACTAATCTAGTTACTTTCAAATAAACTCAGTGAAAAAGGGTGGTTTTTATTTTTTTTTTAAAGATTTTATTTATTTATTCGACAGAGATAGAGACAGCCAGCGAGAGAGGGAACACAAGCAGGGGGAGTGGGAGAGGAAGAAGCAGGCTCATAGCGGAGGAGCCTGATGTGGGGCTCGATCCCATAACGCCGGGATCACGCCCTGAGCTGAAGGCAGACACTCAAACGCTGTGCCACCCAGGCGCCCCAAGGGTGGTTTTTAATCACCATTTTGATTCAATGTGAATTGTGTGTATACAGGCGTTGTGGGTGTGTGTTATGGGAATGTCACCTTACATATGTGGTAAGAAATCAGTTACCACACTGTCTGCACCTGTCTTGGCCCCATGTTGGTCTATGGCTTCAAATGTAACTCACCTCATCTGGTCCTTATTTGTGGCCCATGCTAGCGAATTCTCTGAGAAGCAACCATGCCCTCATCAGACACCTACAAGCATGACCCACTCTGCTGCCTCTGTCATGGAGTCCACAACACTCACCAAGGAGCACTTGTTGGCCTCCCAGCTCTCGTTTCTCATTGTCTCTCTCTTCTTTCCCCCTCTGTTTCCTCCCTGCCCCCCCCCCACTCTTCTCTTTCCTCTTCCTCTGTATCCCAACTTGATGCCACAGAGACACTCAGATGTCTGGCCCTTGGTGCTCTGAGGTCTTGGGAAAATGGGAAAGCTGTCCCTACACCTTCTCCCCAGAAGACACACCATACTACCATCTCTATTCTAGGGTAGCCTTTCCATGACGAATACAGAACTGACCCGCAGCTTGATGACTCCCCAGACTACACCCTGGGAAGCCTGAAACAGGNGTTGGCCTCCCAGCTCTCGTTTCTCATTGTCTCTCTCTTCTTTCCCCCTCTGTTTCCTCCCTGCCCCCCCCCACTTCCTCTTCTCTTTCCTCTTCCTCTGTATCCCAACTTGATGCCACAGAGACACTCAGATGTCTGGCCCTTGGTGCTCTGAGGTCTTGGGAAAATGGGAAAGCTGTCCCTACACCTTCTCCCCAGAAGACACACCATACTACCATCTCTATTCTAGGGTAGCCTTTCCATGACGAATACAGAACTGACCCGCAGCTTGATGACTCCCCAGACTACACCCTGGGAAGCCTGAAACAGGTCCTCTTGACTTAAAGGTAGATTTTATCATGCCCCCTGGCCAAGATTCATTTTGTGAGGTGGAGGGAGACAGGGAGATAGGGCCACTCACACTCACACTTCAGCATCTTACTTCATCTCTACTTCTCTNGTCCTCTTGACTTAAAGGTAGATTTTATCATGCCCCCTGGCCAAGATTCATTTTGTGAGGTGGAGGGAGACAGGGAGATAGGGCCACTCACACTCACACTTCAGCATCTTACTTCATCTCTACTTCTCTTCCCCCCTGAGGACCAGAGGTCAGTGGTGAAGGAAGGAAATGGCTGATCACATCTACTTCTGGATTCTTCCATCTGAACCCTCAGAACTTGAACTTAAAACTGCTTGCCACCTCAGTTTGCAAATTCCACCATGCCTTGAATGGTAAAAGATGCTCGGAATGTAAGCAAGTGGAACATGGAAGGTGTCACATATCATCCTGCCACAAGCTAGCACTAGTGGGCAGAGAGAGGTAGAGGGGAGGCAGAAGGGGGGATGTCCACAGTGCTCTGTGAATGCGAAAACTCAAGCAGAAGGAGAACCAAGCAATGGTACTATGACTAGAAGCAAGAAGGGAAGGGTAAGTAAAGATATGTATCAGAAGCTCTTTTTAAAAAATGTGTGTCCCCTACAGCCCAGCAATTCCATTTCTAGGGGATTATTTTAAGATAACCAGACAATTACACAATGATTATCTACAAAGATGTTCCATTCAGAATTGTTTACAGTGGGAAAAAATTGGAAGCTGTAGGGAACAGATAAGTAAATAACAGTGCTTTTGTAATGGAACATTATATAACCATTAAAAATGATGATCTAAAAAATGATCTAAACTATATTTATTGGGGTAGAAAAATATTAGGACATCTGGTTAAGTGAAAAAGCAGGTTAGTCAGTGAAAAGTGCAGCACAATCACATTTTTATTTTATATATATGGTAAATAAATATTAGCAGTAACTATTCTGGTATGAGATGCTCTCTGTTTTATTTATCCATATTTTCTAAGTTTTTTACAAAGAACAATTTTTTTTAATAAAAGAAAGTAATGTGAGCACCTGGTCAGAAGAACATATGACTCTTGATCTCAGGGTCATGAGTTCAAGCCCCATGTTGGGTTAGAGGTTACTAAAAAATTAAACTTGAAAAAAAAAAGTAATGGGAAAAAGGTGTTTTTGTGTTCAGGAGACAAGCTGTGCAGTTTGGATAAAACAGAAGAAAACCACTCATACGCAAAACAGGGAGCTGCCAATTCTGGAAACCTGTTGACGACACTGGAATTCCCGCTTCAGGGGACAGCTCTTCTGTGGCCCTGTCTTTCTCAAAGGGACAGTCAGGGTTCTTCACTGCAAACAACAGAGCCCACTGTGGCCAGTTTCAGCAGGAAGGCAATTCATTAAAGGATGCTGGGATTTTGGTTTCTGGGAAGATGGAGCAGACATACTTCTTTCTCTTCCTCCCACCAAGTACAACTAAAAACCATAGACATGAGGTACAAAACAAAGAAAATTCTGAAAGGTGCCTTCTGAAAGAGGAAGGCAGACAGGTAAGGTACTTGGGACCCAAGGAATGACATGAAGGTGAGTTTTCCGGGTTTCCATATATCCCAGACTGGGAGCTGAAGAAACCTGTAGCCCAGAAATGCCAATGAACCCAGACATGTAAAAGCCCCAACGAAAGCCTCCTCTCTCTAGCGAGGAAAGGGTAGGAAGACTCTCAGACAATAACCGCTCTACTCCAGACAAACATCACGGAAAACAAATGTGCCTCCCCTCACACAGGCCAGCGGAGTGAAGGCAGAATGAAGAACCTAAATTCCACTCTTGCAGACTGTGATGAGGCTCCCCAACCATCCTGCCAGTGTGGTGTCAGAGAAGGCCAAGTAAAGAGCTGGAAACTTCCTCCCCATCAGAGGGTAATAACATCTGCCCCACCATGAGGTCTGTGGTGCCCTCATGGGAAGTCTGCTCTTCCACCCCCACCAAGAAGCATGGAGGTGCTCTGTTCTCTCCCTCTGGCGTTAGAGGAGGGTGAGGGAGGACTTCATCACCACCCAGAGGCAATGAGGCCACCTCCCTTTACTGTAAAGTCCAGTGAAAGACACGTGTGAGCAGAAACAAGGCATTCCTACCCCTCCCAGCCAGGGCAGGTATCAGTGAAGGCCTAGTGGGGAACCAGAACTCCCACCTCCACCCTAGGAATGAGGAATCACTCCCCAGCTCAGGTGTCAACAGTGGCCAAGTGGGGAATCTGCATTTCTAACCTCACCTCGCGGTAACGGCCAGGACCTCCGCCTTCCTCTGCCAGAGAAGTGCAAAAAATAGTCGGCTGAAGCGGAAAGGGTAAACAAGCTTCAGAGTCTCCTACCATAATAACCAAAATGTCCAGTTTTAATAGAAAATAACTCTTCACACCAAGAACAAAGAATATTTCAACTTGAATGTAGACGAGGCAATCGATAGAGACCAACCCCAAGATGACAGAAATGTTAGAATCACCCAATGAGGATTTTCGAGCAGATACAGTATGAATGCTTCAACACACAATTATGAACATGCTTGAAACAACTGAAAAAAAAATAGACAGTTTCACCAAAGAAATAGAACATTTGGTGACTAAATGGAAAATATAAAAGACAGCCAAATGGAATTTTAGAACCGAAAAATAAAATGACTACAATTTTAAAAACTCAATGGATGGGCTCAACAGTGGAATGGAGGGCACAAAGAAAAGAATCAGGTAGAAATAACCCAGTGCAAACAACAGAAAGAAAACAGACCAGAATGAAAACATCAACAGAGTCTCAAGGGCCTGTGGGATGAAACATCTAACATTCATGTCAGCTGAGTTCCAGAGGGAGAGGAAAAAAAGGGCAGGGCTGGAAAAGCATTCAAAGAACTAACGGCTGAAACTTCCCAAATTTGGCAAAAGACAAAACCTGAGATTCAAGGAGCTGAGTGGCAAGCCCCAAACAGGATAAATGGGGGAAAAAAAATCCATTCCAGGACACGTCATGGTCAAACTTCTGAAAACAAAAGGTGAATAAAAACACCGTTATAGCAGCTAAAGAGAAACAACACCTTGCCTATAAAGGAAAAACCACTTAATTTATAGTGTATTTCTCATCAGAAACTGTGAAAGCCAGAAGGGAGTTGGTGCAAATTATTCAAATGCTGGAGGAAAACAAAACAAAACAAAACAAAACAAAACAAAACAAAACCACCCTATCAACTCAGCATCCAGCAGAAATATCCTTTGGGAAAAAAATGAGAAATCAAGAGATTCTCAGACAAGATTAAACGAGAAAGATTATCAGAGTAGATTTAAAAACATGGCTCAATTATACGGTATCTCACTTCAACGTAATGTTATAGGTAGATTGAAAGTTAAAAGGATGTGTAGAAACCATGTCATGCTAACTTTAGTCAAAAGAAAGCAGTTGGCTATCTTAATATCTGATAAAGTAAATTTCAGAGCAAAGAAAATTACTGGAGGCAGAGAATGACATTACATAATGCTTTTAAAACCATCAATGCACAAGAATCCTGACAGGGTATGCACCAAACAGAAGAGCTGCAAAATCTGTGAAGCAAAATTATCACTGGATCTTAAAAGGAAAACTAGGTAAATCCAGAATCGTAGGTGGAGCCTTCAACACCCGCTCTCAGTAACTGATAGAACAACTAGACAGAATATCAACAAGAACACAGAAGAACTCACCAACACCAGCAACCAACAGAATCCAATCAACATTTAGGGAACACTCCCTGCCCCCGGCAGCAGAATAAATATCCAAGCAACTATGAAACACACATGAAAAGAGACCGTATCCCGTGCCATTAAGCAAACTTCCACAAATGTAAAGCATTTGGGGGTGACTCTCAAATCTCCTGGAGGGTCAGAGAGTCAGACGTGGAAGCTCTGCCACCAAGAATGCTAAGAATACCACTCAAATGCCACCACCTGCCTGGGCCACATGCTGACTCACCAGAACACCAACCATTGCTGACCCTGAAAATGGGTCCCTTGCAGGGCCCCCTTCCGATTCAAAGTCCGTTTGGGAGGTTGGCGGAGGGGCGGGGTTTGAAGGAACCTAAGTCATGACTCCCTACTCAGTGCTCAGGGGCGCCAAGAAAGCAGGCATCTAGCTCCTCCGTTTGGGGAATCAAGACCCAGACAAACCTGAGAAAGGTATCTCAGAAAGTTAGGCGCCACCAACATGGAAAATGCCTGCTCACTAGCCGGTGCCCACAGCGGCAGTCCACTCTCTGCTCCCGGCCCAGGGTCGGGGCTCCTAAGCATTTGCAGTCGGAAGGCCGAGGCTCTCCTGCAGAACTCAGCGGCTTTGCCAGCTTGGTCTGCACACCTCCCCAGACCCGGACTCCTTTCGGGCACATGAGAACTCTTGGGTGCAATAAGTCACCAGTGAAAACGAACCCATTGCAAGCTCCGCATTATCTCACCCTCTAATCTTGAGTGAATTTTTATCTTCAGGTCAGGGTTGTTTTTCACTGGAAATGAATCAAACTCGGGCACAGGACCAGCGATCTGTCAGGAGGAGCAAGTAAGGGCGGAACCCGCGCATGTACGAGCCTAGTCACACATGACGGAGTTGTTCCCATCCAGCTGAGAAAGACAAGTGCCTTACTGATACTCTGCCCCAGACACACTGTATGAGGTTCCCTCCCACCCCGGTCCCAGATTGAAGAAACCACAGCGTGGACAGAGAGCAAACAGCAACTAGAATAGCTCCTCTTGTCACCCAGATCGTCCAAGTTCGCGCCCATACCTGCGACACTTGGGACTGCGGGGCGGAGGGAGGATGGGGAAGGAGGAAAGAGGAAGCCAGTAAAGAGCTTTGATATCAGACTGACCCGGACTGAGATCCCAGCTCGGCCACTTCTTATCGCGTGGCTTTGAGCAAATCATCTCTCCACACTCGGTTTGTTCAACCATAAAAAGGGGATAACCAAGGCCTTCCCCTCAAAAACATTAAGAGGATTAAAATGGGGTGATGTCTGTGAAATGTTGGGTTCATCGTAGGTGCTCAATGGATCACCGATGCTCATATTAGTAGTAGTAAGGCAAAGTTTAGGTTTGGTTTTCTTTTACCTTTTGTATCTTTGAGTACAGAATACAAAGGGCAGAATGTAAGTACAGAATGCCACTGTATTCGCACCCTCTTGGAAGCGAGGGGACTGAATTAAAGCCCTTTGGGGGGAAACCAGACTCTCCCTTCCCTGAAGTATCAGCCCCAGGTGCAGAGTTATAGATATGACCCAGCACCCACCGTGGCCAGTTCCACAGGGCCAGAGCTGGGCTGGTGGCCCTGGGTGGCATGAGACCCACGAAGGATCTCCAGCCACATCCAAGAAAGGATTTGGGTCCGGCTTCTGGACCTAAGGTCTGGAGACAGAGAGGCAGCCTACAGAGGAGGGTGTGGCCTGAGAACAAAGCAAGAAGGCACAGGAGACCGACCTCCTGCAAAGGGAGCCCCCCTCCTTCTTAAAGGAGGTCAGCGGAGGACGTGGTGGGCCTGAGAGCCCACCTGAGTGAGCATATAGGGCCAAGTGAAATGAAGACCAAGTCCGTGGAAACCTACAGGCAGAGAGAGTAAGAGTCCTCTCAACGTCACTCGGAAACTCCACATACCAGGAACGACCCTTTCCTCAAACTGAAGTGAGAAGAGAATCACTTCCCAGGGAATGTTCCCCGGAACCCCTCTAGTGGCAGCCGCCAATCGGAAGCCAGGTCACGAGGCACAAAGACCACCACATCTGCCTCCAACAAGTTCTGCCAAGTAGCTTCTGGGACTGACCTCGTGGTTCCCATCCCAGGTGCACAGTGGCTAGCTGTGTGACCTTGGGCAAGTTGCTGAGCTCATCTGTGCCCGTTTCCCATCCGTGAAAACAGGGGGAGTTAAAACGTCAACCATATAGGAGTGTTGTAAGGATTACATGAGATTAGGTCTGCTGAGTTCTTGCAACAGCATCTGGGACATATTGAGCTCCTGGGACACAGTGTTCCATGTTATAATTATTGTTATTATTATTAATATTAGTATCACTGCCACTCTCCTTCCAACGTGGCTGCCAAGAAAACAGTCTATGGCCTCTCTGATCGTTTAGGACCTAGGAAATAGAGATGAGATCTATACGAAGCGAAAGAATGAGCCGAAAACACGTGGGTGACCTCATGTCTCAGAGCCAACAGGACACAGTCAGCAAAAACAAAACAGCAGGTGCATCTCAGGCCGGACAGATTTCAGTTCAAAGTCTGGCTTCAGCACTTACTCTGTGACATTGGGCATGTGGCTGAACTTCTCTCAGCTTCTGAATGCTCCCTTCCAGATTGGGGAAACAAACTGAGGGCTTCAGAAAGGAGGAGGGTGGGGGAATGGGATAGATTGGTGATGGGTAGTAAGGAGGGCACGTATTGCATGGTGCACTGGGTGTTATACGCAAGTAATGAATCATGGAACTTTACATCAAAAACTAGGGATGTACTGTATGGTGACTAACATAATATAATAAAAAAATATTATTTAAAAAGAAAAAAAAAAGTCCGTAACACCTCCCTGGCGGGTTTATTCCAGTAGATCAAATAATGCACCAGAGCACACAAAAAGGGGTTTGCAGGCTGCCAAACGCTTAGTTGGTCCCAGCAAAAACTGGGTCCTTTCCCTCTGTTCCCAGGATGAAACTCTGCCGCTTCTGGCTTAAAAATCGTGGCTCTGAATACAGTCCCCAAAGTAATAAGAAAAGCCTTCCCCACTCCCCATACTCTCTTCTCTCCTCCTGTCTGAATTCTAAGCAACAGCCAGAGAGTAGTAATCCCTAACCCACTATTGCCCTTTCACTGTGGGAGGCTTGAGATCCAAGTCCAGCTCCTCCCATGACTGCGCCACATCGGACACGTTTCCTCCATTCTCTGGGCTTCAGGATCCTCATTTAGAAACTAGGATAACAGTCTACAACAGCTAGTTTGCTCCTTTAGTTCTTTGGGTTCAATTATGGATTAGATATAAAAGGGCCTTCATTTAGCACTTGACAGATGAGGGTAGGTGCCCCACATTTTGTATATATCATATCATTTGACCCTCACAATAATCCTCTATCCCCAATGTTTCAGCCTGAAACTAAGGCTCAGAGAAGTCATGCCACTAACCCAACGTCACACAGCTACCCGTCCTGGCTTAGACAGTGGTCACCAGACTCACACTTTCGGTTGGTCCCCTCGAGAAAAGGGCTTGGTCATGAGCTCGGAGCACTGCCCGCAGTGTCAGAGCAGTCCATGGCTCTCAGGGACCCCCCTAAACACAATGTGGGCCCCCCGTTTCTCCAGGCGTCAGTGCCCACGGTTCACTTCCAGAAGCCTGGTGCAGACCAGTTGCACAAGGAGGTTGCTGGCAGGCCCTGCGGTCTCTGTTACTAGAGATTGAATTGCCAGTAAAAGAGGCTCATTGTGCGTGCTCTGAATGAATACCCCATTTAGACAAAGAATTCCACTGGTTTTTCACAGAGAAAGAAGACAGCCCCAGAGAAAAGGGAGAACAATGCAAATCATTCAGCAGATTTTTACTTGCACATCAAAGCTGGGCGACCAACCAGGTTAAGGGCCGTCATGGATTGGGCTGAGGCCACACGGGTGTGCGAGACTCCTCCTCGTCTGAGGAGTCGGGGTCCAGAGGCTCTAGGCCCAGCCCCTTCACGGCCACCTTGGCCAACGTACCTCCTGGACCCTCCTGGATAAATCGAGGCGCGTGGATTGGCTCAAGAGTCTGCCATTTGGGTTCAGGGGAAATACTCCAGGGGCTAGCCCGTCTACACTCTGCTGGTTCGCGGATGTAGCTGCACGTTGAAATCACCTGGAGGAGAGTTTACAGCTCCTTGAACTTGGTCCCGCTGCCAAGGCTATTGACTTCTTCAGTATGAGGCCTGGCCTGGGCATTGGGAATTTTTCCAGACTCCCCATAGGATTTTAAGGTACGGCCAAGATTGAGAACCAGTGAGCCCCAGGGGCAGAAACTATTGTGTCCACAGCTATCTCCAGAGCTGGGCACAGGGCCTGCCATACGCTTAGCGCCCAACAGATACTTGTGGGCTGAATGGGTGTATGCCGCTCTGAGACATTTGGGAGAAGTCACCCAGCCCCGGCTTCAGGGACAGCACCTCCGTGGATCACTCTATCATCTATTAGGATTTGGAACAAGGTTGCATTTTGTTTTAGAGTTGTCTGCTCGAAACACCTAACAAAAAACACTTGCACACATACACACACCAAAAAAACCACTGGACCATAAAACCTCTGAGATTCTTTCCAGCTCCAAAGCACACTAATTCCAAGGCCATAAATCCCTTCTTGCCCTTTGAGAGCAATAATGTCTTTCGGTTAAATTATCAGGGCAGCAGAGGCGTGGGAAGGGCCCTACCTAAGGCCGCCCTGCATCCCACCTGCTCAAGTCAAGGCCTTTGCTTACATGGGCAGCCCCTTCTGGTCTCTTGCGCCCACCCCCTCCTCAGCCCGCTGCCCCCAGCCCTCCATGTCCCCGGCATTCCCTTCTCGTTCTTCTATCCCTTTGCACTCATTCCCTCAATGAACCCAAAGACTCCCATTTATAGTGTTGGCGACTTGGAATCAGTGCCTCTGGCCCTGCCCTTCCATTCCGAGCTCCAAATTCAGCCTTCCACCTGCCTACTGGGGATCTCCACCTCCCTTTCCCTGAGGCACCTCAAATTCAGCCTGTCCCAGAAATGAACTCATTACCTTCCCCACCCAAGCCAGCTCCTCCTTCTGCCTTCCCTATCTTGATGAACAGCATCACATCCACCCAGTTGCCCAAACCAGGAAATTCTGGAATCATCTTCGACCTCTCCAGTGCCTCCCACCCCACCCTGTGCATTTTATCTCTGAAACAGCCATGGATTTGGTCCTCCTTTTCTCCCTCTAATCTCTCTATCCTGCACAGCACTGCCGAGTGCCCCTCTAAAACCGAACATGTCACTTGGAATAAAATTCTGGCTTGTGAGCAAGGCGGGCAAGACTGGGAGCCCCACACCAGACTGGCATAAGCCACTTCCCGTTCTCCCTCCAGCTGTGCCCTGTCCCCTCCCTCTTACCCTGACATCCTGACCACACTGGCTGGCCTGAGACTCTGCTTAGTAATAACATATTTGCCATTGATCGTGCCTCTCCTAGGTCCTGACCCAGGGCCTGAACCTGTGATCTTTCTCCCTCCTCCCCTTGCTCTTCCACGAGAATGCCCTGCCCCTCCCTACATTCTTGAAGGCTCAGAGAGCACTGGCTTTCAAAGCTTTGCCTCACTTTTTACAATAAAGCAGGCTCGGTCAAGGGGCTGCTTAAATGGTAAAGAGCAAACACTTGGATGGATTTCTTATACGCCAAGCACTTTTTTAAGCACCTTAACCTATTTTAACTAATGTAATTCTCACAACAGCTCAGTGAGACCAGGACTATAATTATCCCCATTTTACAAATGGGTAAACTGAGGTACAGAGGTGCGGCCCAGACACTGGAACTTGAACTCGTTCAGGCGATGCTCATCATTGCTGCCTTCTAAGAACATATATTCGGATACCCATTCTACCTGCTCTAAGAACACTGCTGCCGCATGTTTTAGCTGAGGACGCTTTCCTTCCAACGAAATCCTACTCCCAGCCTGTTGCATAGAAAATAGGAGGCGGAAGATAGCAACAGAGAGAGCATAGCTCCCGTGCACCCCAATCTCAGCGTCAACATTCAACAATACTCAAGAGAACGCCAAGGAACCCCCAGGGCTCCAAAGAGATGAGTTCAAAAAAGCCATGTCCTAAGATATCTTTCATTTACTATTCTGTGGTTGATTGCCAAGATGCCCTCCATATCCAAAAGTGCTTGTGAGATTACAGGGCTGTCTCCGGACCCACAACATAGTTCCCGTCTTAGAATGTCCAAACGGCATCCTACTGACTGAATAGCCCCATGCTGTTTCCTGGGGACTGAAACTTATTCCATGAAAAACTCAATAGGTTTTAAAGCTTGTTTTCTTAAGCAGAGTATTCAAAGTGTAAATTAACCTTTCAGTAACTCAGGCCATTCCTTGTGAAGGTCAGCGGCCAGACTGGGTAGGACTATCCTGTGCTCCCTAAAGCTCTTTCTCCGTGCTCGGCACCCCGTTGTGTGTTTTGTGCTTTTTCTGTTTCTATCACTGTCCGTATCAATTCTGCTTTTCGTATCCTTAGCTCTAACAGCATGTCCCCACTCCTTCTAATCTGTTCTTTCCAACAGCTACGGATTTTCTACAATTCAAAGTTGTTATAATCGTGCCCCAAGTAGACACATATATCCAGGGGGGAAAAAAACAGGAACAGAGAGAAGTGTTCCTCTTAGTAAAATGAATGTCCTTTTGTACAATGACTGTGACTTTTCTAGTGAGTTCTTAGGACATCTTTTCCCATCCTCTTCATTCATTTAACATTTACTAAGCACATAATAGATTCAAAAAAAAAAAAAAAAGGCTGGTGCTGAGGACAAAAAGATAGACAAAGCCAAATTCCTATCTTCAAGGGCTTGCCAGCCTAAAAAGACAGACAAATAAACAGAAATAGCGGTGCTGCCATAGTATAAGCCCTGTGACAACAGTATCTAAAAAGCACAACCAAAAACAAAACAAACAAACAAAAAAAAACCACTTAACTCTGCCTTGGGGAGTGGCAGCAACCAGGAAGTCTTCCTGGAGGAGGTGGCAAGCCAGCCAATTCCTGAAGCATCTATTAATAAGAGGTCAGCCTGTCCCCCCACCACCAAAGACAAAGAAGATAAACTGGGGAAAGAGCATGCTGGCCAAATACAAAGGCAAGGAAAAATGAGAAAGTCTAGTGAGTCTTTGAACTCCAAATAGTTCAGTCAAGCTGTGAAATATGTATTTATAGGAAGGAATAGGAATGGCAGGCCGCTGACTGAGAAAAGAAAGCTCGGTGAGTAGGTTGCTCATATATTTTAAATGTTCTAAGGAAAGAGAATGCAAACTTTCCAGGGCAGATTAATCATATCACACCTGTATGTATTCAATGAGCCAAGGCAACTTGCTGCAGGGAAAAGAGTACAATCCCACCGAGCTGTCCCACCAACCCTATGACGTGGGAAGGAATATCACATGTCTGGATGAGGAAAGCCAGGCAGGCAGGGGTGCAGGAATTTCCCAAGGACCCAGAATAAGAACGTGGCTGTCTGACTACTGGGAAGGAGGCCTTAGCGTTCGGGTTTCTTTGGACTTGAAGCCGGGGAAGGGATGAGATCCTCTGGGTATTGAAGAAGGAAAGGAGGAAGGAGATAGAGAACAGAGAAAGAGCAAGAGCTTGAGTGAGTGAAAGAGGAGGACAGAGGGGTGCAGAGGAGGAAGTGGAGAAGGAAGCAGTCATGGCCATCGTTCTGTGTGTTTTGTGTCCAGTCGTTTCCTGTTGGAGACCCTCTGAGCTGAGGTAGAGGGCTGGAGACCCTCGGGCCCAAGCCAAGGGAGAGCAGACAGAGCCTGGATCACTGGGCATCTGTCACACATGTGAGGTTAGAGCAGTGGGCGTGGGACCCAAACAGGGACATGGCTTCCACCTAGGGACTCAGCCAGGAGAGTCCTAGCAAGCAGCCAGGGCGGATCCCTCATTTTCCAGCAGATGGAACGGAAGGGCTAAGTGATTTGTCCACTGGCACCCAACCTGAGTGTGTGCTTATTCTGCCTTCTCCTACAGTTACCCTTCTGGTGAGGGAAGAGGCAGGACTAAAATCCAGGTCTCCTGGAATCCAAACCTCTGTCCGTCTGCCTCCCTTCCTACACAGTCAGCTGCTAACCCAAATTCTAAAGACTTAGTAGACTACGGGGCTCACCTGGAAAAAAAGGGTTAGGGCCTTGGCGGCAGGAGCAAGGTGGGTGAGAAGGTATTGCTAGGGTGGGGAACCTTGCTAGGCTCCCAGGAACAGGCATTTGTCTGTGGGTTACATCCATGACATACAGGAGGCACCCTCATGTTCTTTCTCACTCTTTTCCTGAACAATCTAAACTCGCAGTGACCTAACAAGGGGCAGAGAGACTTCTGAGAAAAAAAAAAAAAGTGGAGAAAGCCTGGAAGCCAGGGGAGAACCTTTGGTCCACATAGTTCACGATATTTGATCAGTGAATGAAAAGCTACCGGGGTGTCCTGAAAATGTTCTATGTACTTCCCTCTGCACAGTTCCCACTCTAATGACGGTCAGAAGCAGCTTCTCATATCGCCTTGCTGGCTGTTAAAATTTGTTTGACACTGTTCCCTCCTGTCCCCTGACCCTTGTCTCCCATTCCTGGGACCCTCTGGACCATCCCATGAGCCAGCAGCTAAAGAGTCCTGTGCCAGCAAGGGGGCCCTCAGACTCTCCAGAATAAGTTCTTATTGGTCAGAGCTTGGGCCATATCATTCGTTAAATATTTTGAATATTACCCTCTTACCAAAAAGTGCACAGTCCAGTTTGACTAAGTGTTACAAAATTAATACTGTACAATGCAGTCATCCCATCATCTCAGTACAGTACCTATGGAGAATCCACTAAGGGTCAAGCCCTGTTCCGAGCACCAAAAAATAACAGAGACTAAAACCTGACATGGATCTGCGCAGGGCTCGTGGAGCTTCTAGTCCAGTCGGGAAAGTTCTGAACTCGACTCCACACTGTCATTAAACAAGATGATCTGCTGGAGACATGCCACCTTATTTAGTGGTTCTCAACGGGAGTGAGGGGGAGGCATTCTCCATTGTAATAACTGGAGGGGGGGGACTGGCTTTTAGTGGGAATGCAATAGACAGTCCAGCAAAAAAAAAAAAAATAACCATTCATTCAAAATGGTAATAGCACTCGGATTTGCTAGAGAATTACATAAGCAATCGACATTATACTACCAGTCAGACGGAATGGTCTGCATGTTGAACCAGAGCCTGCCAGCGTTATCGTTGTTCTTTATGCCCAACGTGGGGCTCAAACCCATGACCCCGAGATCAAGAGTCACCTGCATCACAGACTCAGCCAGCCAGCCACCCCAGCCTGCCAGAGTTTTATATGCTGCTTGCCTTTAATATTTGGGCAGAACTTACAGGACAGAAAGAAATAAGGGGGAAAGTTCTGTTTTCAGAATCCTACTCTATGGTCAAAGTACCACATATAACAAATGTCCTCCATCTAGAGTCAGGCAAAGGGTTCTATATTCTGAGCACAATACATGTTAAATATATATATGAATATTGGCCGGACACTACACTACCACTAACCAAAGATGGGATTATGAATACTGAACTTCTCCCCAGTATGTAGAGAGTTAAGTCCCTTGTTTGTTCCTGTTTAAAAAAAAAAAAATGAAGAAAGTGCAATGTACCCCCTAATCCTCGTGGTTTCATTCCTTACCAGCCAGAGAGCATTGTCCAAACCCACACACTTTTCTCTGAGTCTGCCTTTACGGTTCCTGTTTCAGAAACAGCAGAAACAGGAGTATTATTTTCACCCTCGGCTTTCCTTTAAAGTAAAGCACAGATCTCTTGTCCTTGACCGCAGGGCTGGGAGCTGGCGAAGTAAATTCTAGTGAAGAAATAAACAATCTAGAATGCTCATCCGTCATTCAGCCAAAACCACCAAATATCGTCGTGGCCTTAATCCTGGGTCCTGCAACACGACGATGAGAGCTGTCGCTTCTCTACGGTAGACACATAGGAGGCAGGCAGGGAAGAGCTTTTGAGTGAATGAATACAACGATGAGGAAGCATGCAGTGGTTCACAACAAGTTCTGGATGTTGCCTCGAGTCACCAAGAAGTCAATTCCATGTGAGGCTCGGAGGCTGGAACCTAAAACTCTGCCCTATCCTCTATTTGATATTCAATTGACTTGTACTGATTAATAATAGTAACATAGCAAGAGTGAGTTCTTACGTGCCACACGCTGTACCCAGTGCTGTACCTCACAGTGTTGAGGAGTAGGACTCGTTATCCCCATTGTCCAGATAGAAAGTGAGGGAACGGGAAGTTGAGCTAGACGCCCAAAAGCTCCCACAGCCAGAAAGGGCCGGAGCAAGTCTCTGGTCTCCAGAGTTTAGCCACCTGCTCTCCAGAAGGGAAGAGGGTGAGCCCATGAGCTAGAGCCCAAACGGTTACAACACAGACCACTGGGCAGTCGTGAGAGGCTGTCGCAGAAAAATGGGAGTCGAAGAAGCTGTTCTGAGTCCTGGGTCATCACCACCAGGTACTTAAGGAGCGCGGTGCAAGACACTGTGCCAAAAACCTCATTAACGAAGCCTGTATAACGAGTCTTGGAAGCTCTAAGGTTGTAGAAACTAGACAGGCCTGAGTGAAAAAGGAGGGTCACCGATGGATTCCCAGATAAGGTGACATTTGACAGTGTTGAAGCAGATGGGGATTTAGAAAGGGAGGAGAGGCACGTAGGGAAGAACACATCACCACTTCCTGCTGAAAGAAAAGAAGAGCAAACTGCCTCGAAGGAAAAATGTGATCCTTCTGGCAACTCATTCCTGCTGTTAAGACCCAGAGGCCAGGTCTGATCCTACGAAGAGCAATCAGCACAGCCCAGAACCACATCTCTGGAGGAATTCTTTAGCAGGCACTCCCAGGGTGATAGGAAAGAGCCTGGGGCTGGCCGCCATGTTGATGGGAGTTTTGCTGGTGCCAAGAACCCAAGGGGCAAGAGTGGGTGTGCACAGGTGCTCGATCAAAAGAGGCTCCACCCCTGCCCCTTCTCATTTAGAGGATTATACAACAGAAGCATATTCAGCTCTCCAGAGGTTCAGCTTTCACGGGATCCTTTAATCGCTCCAAATTGGCACTGAGTTCCAATGTATTCATTCATGTGTATTCTAGAGTTTCTCACACAACTCCCCTGAACGTCCCCAGGCAAACCTGGGGCTCTGTTCAAGATGAGTCACTCAGGAGCTCCAAGGGGTTTACCTGGGTTGAACCAGTCCTGCTCTCAGCAGGGAATGCTGAGATCAGGTGTAGATTACCTTTGAGTCAGGATAGCCGGGAAACGTCAGGGGTCATGGAGGGAAGAAGGCGGAAATACCTCACCAAGGGTGCCTAGATCATCAAAGGTCTGGCATTTGGGATGTGCTCATTAATAGTAATTGATGGATAAGGCTCCTCGAGGATATTCTTAGGGAAGTAGGATTAGCAATATCCTTGTTTTTTTATAGCACTAAAATAGTTCTCAAAAACTAGGTTTATAGAGTCTGTGCTGGCAACAATATTGGCATGAATTCACAATTGTCATGAATCGTCTGATGCAGGTGACAAAAACCAACTTGAAGTAGTTTTTAATAAGAGGAGGGAAGGAGATCATTGGTTTTTCTAACTAAAAACTCTAAAGGGACTTCAGGCATGGCTGGGTCATGCAGCTCAAACAGTCACTGGGATTTGGTCTCTCTGTGTCAGCTCTGCTTCCCTAGATCTGGGTCTCACACTTGAGCAGTTTCCTACTGCATGATGGACTCTCGCAGCAGCCCCAAGCTTACAAACCTACAAGAAAGAGAAACTATTTTCAACAGCTCCAAGAAAGATCCTGAGATTAAGTCTCCTCACAGCCTGGTGGCTGATTTCTGAAAGTAAACATTTCAAAAAGTCACATAGTGTCACTTTCACTGCTCATGGTTCCACCCAGACTGGAAGGGAGGGAAATAGACCCCCTGTCAATGGGAGAAATGTCAACATTACCATAAAAAGTTACCATAATAAGAGCACATGGGCTGGGATGTCTTGTCCAACCATCTCTAGAAAGCATGGTCTGCAGGTGACTGGTATGCACATTCAAGTTTGAGAAGCCCTGCACTACACTAATTTTAGGCTCACTATTTGATCCTTTGCTTTCCAAAGTTCCTAATATGTACAACCGAAGAGTCAGTATGTCATTTATATGGAATACATAGTGAGTAGGAAAACTTAGGATGTTTTCTAAATGCTGTCCCATTTTCACTCATCTGTTCACCTGGTAAATATTCACAGAATGTCTGTCAAGGGCAAGTAGTCCCAGGTGGCAGGAACAGAGTGGTAAGTAAGACGGCATGGCTCCCAGTTTTGTGAAGCTCAATCCAGCTGAGAAAACGTTTCCATAAAGTCATTGCTGTTAGGGAGTGTGTAACAACAAAGGAAGTAAAGATCCGAACCTGAGATGGGGAACGCTCACTCAGTCTAGTCGTTCAGGGAGGACCTGAAGGAGGAGTGGGAGTTAGCTGATCCGCTATCATTTTCTCATTAAAATGTGCAACAACAGCCCCCACCCCCACACGTACCACTTCTGCTTTCCCAGCTTTATTTTTCTCTACAGCTCTTGTCTTCATCTAATATAACCTATATCGGACGTCCTCATTTTTCTTACTCGTCTGTCTCCCCCAGCTAGAATGCAAGCTCCATTGTCTTGCTCACTCTGGGAGCCCCAGGACCTGTACTAATGCCTGGCACATAATTATCACTTGATAAATATTTGTTGGATGAATGCACAGTGTTCCAGGAAGGAGGCTATCATGTGCAAAGGACCTGAGGAGAGGAAAAAGTGTGGAGCATTCTGGGAACTAATAGGGGAAGTCCCACAAAGCTGGACCATTGAGAGCGAAGAGAAAGAGAGTTCGCTACCAATACCCCATTCATTTACTCACCAGCTCCTTCATGAGAGCCTGCACTGTGCCGGGCACTGTTCGAGCCATAGATAGACAATGCATCTGGTTAAGTACACAATAAAGGGGCAGAATTCGCCAATAGCCCTCAATCAGTAACTAGGGTGTTTTTGCACATGGAGTCAAAACTGGTTTGTGAAGACGTTATCGTAGTCGTGGCCATAAGCTTACAAATTTCTGTATGTGCTCCTGTGTCACCTGGCCCACGTCAGTTTTACAGTCTCAGTTCTTCCAAGGAGTCTTGGAGCACAACACCTACAACAGTTGAAATGCAGCCGGTGATGGGGATGCCTGGGTGGCTCAGTCGGTTAAGCATCTGCCTTTGGCTCAGGTCATGATCTCAGGGTCCTGGGATCCAGCCCCATGTCAGGCTCTCTGCTCAGTGGGGAGCCTGCTTCTCCCTCTTCCTCCCTGCTCTCCTTCTTGTGCTCTCTCTCTCACATAAATAAATAAAATCTTAAAAAAAAAAAAGAGAGAGAGAGAGGCACCTGGGTGGCTCAGCCATTAAGCATCTGCCTTTGGCTTAGGTCATGATTCCAGGGTCCTGGGATCGAGCCCTGCATCGGGATCCCTGCTCAGCGGGAAGCCTGCTTCTCCCTCTCACACTCCCCTTGCTTGTGTTCCTTCTCTCGCTGTCTCTCTCTGTCAAATAAATAAATAAATAATCTTTTAAAAATTAAAATTAAAAAAAAAAGAAAGAAAGAAAAGAAATGCAGCCATGATGTACCCATTGTTCCCTCAAGCCTCCTGGCACAGAATTGATCAATGTAACTTAACTTTAGAGTTTAGTATATATTATGTGTTCCTACATTAACTAACTGAGAAATAAAATTTTGATTCTTTCAGTAACCTTGTACACTAACAAATCACCTTTACACTAGAGGGTGAAATAGAAATATATATATTAAATTATTGACAGAAGACATTCAGAGATGATTGGTCTTTGGACAAACAGGAGTTCTATCTGCATAGGAGTACTTGGCGCGTGGTTGAGTGAAGGTCAACGGACTGAAATCTGGACCCTAGATACTTTTGGATGAGAAAAACAACTAAATCAACACTGAGGTGGACACACGAAGAGCACTAGGGATTAAGCTTGAGTGCAAATGCCAGGCAGATCTAGCTCCCTGACTCCTCGAGAGAGAAGGGATGCCCCTCCACAGCCATTCCGAGGGGCCCGAAGGTCTTTCCGCTCAGACTACTGGAAGTCTCCATTCGATGTGAGAAGTAAGGACTCTGCCTTCCTAAAACCTCTGAAATTTTTGGCAGGACTGGCCTTATTCTCCACAGAGGATTTGGGCCCAAAAAGAAAGACACAAATATCTGTCAAAGCATGACAAGGACATGTGAGACGAAGTCAGACAGAAGCCAATCCTGATGTGAAATGACAAGTGAGGCTTGTCCTGTCCTCTGTGATCCACCGGGCTGTGACAGACACCACCATCACCACCATCACCACCTTCACCACCATCACCACCATCTTGAAAGTTCACAGCCAGGAGCTGCTTGCCCAGGGGAAAGGTCAGCCCCTAAAGACAATGACGAGGTCAGGACTCTCCCAGATGCATGCGATCAACCCCAACACAAACTACTGTAAGTAGAAAAACAAACGAACATATGTTTCCATAACTTAAGATTCATGGGCACCTGGAATTAGGAATGCTGGATCTTGGGCCTCAAACACTATCTCACTGTCTTCAGATCTCGATCGATCTCTCTCTCTCTCCATCCATCCATCCATCCATCCACCCATACATCTCCACCACTTTCCAACTCTCAGATTTACTTCCGTTTGCACTTTAGCCTGTGTTCCTCATCCCCAAGATGGCTTCTTCCACACAGTCAGGAAATAGCCCCAAGATACACCAGATTTGTTGTCCTTACCATTCCCCATGCCAGAGGAACAGAAATCCTCCCTCTCTCAGTGTCCAGTCCTATCCTTAATGGGAACTCTGATTGGTCCTGTCTGGGGCGTTTGCCACCTCCTGGACTCATCATGAGGCCCAGCAGGCTGGAGACCTCTAACTGGCCAGCATGAGGAGGGACAGAGCCATGACTAGAGCAGGGAAGGGTGACTCTTCCAGAGGAAAACTGGAGCAGCCGTTATCAAAAGAAAAGGAATGTAAAAATAACAGGAATCCTCCACATTCCCCAACGGCTTCTTGCCCCTGGGCCAGAAGGCAAGCACCTCAGAGTTCAGCCTCAGTCCTCTCTGCAAGATTTCATTGCAAATGACAGTTCCATGAATGCCTCCTCCTACACCTTCTCAATGCCCACAGCCTATTCAGCCTTCAGGCCCTGGTCCAAATGCCCCCCACCCCGGGAGGCCTTGTCTGATTTCCCCAGACCCGGGGTGTTCATCCCACCCACAGTTATCAGGCACTTACTAGGTACTGAGAACTGTGCTAAGCACTTTGTTATATTATTGCATCTTATCCCCACATCTCCATGAGATAAGCACTGGCCCTGAGTTTGCTAGGGTTGCCTAACATAGTACCACCAACTGGGTGGCTAAAACGACAGAGATTTATTATCTTACAGTTCTGGAGGCTAGAAGTTCGAAATCAAGATGTTGAACAAGATGAGTGAGCATCTGTTCTAACTTTTGGTAGCCCCAGGCCTCCCTTGGCTTGTAGGTGGCATTCTCCTTGTGTCTTCATATCATCTGCCCTCTGTATGTGTCTGCCTCTGAGTCTAAACTTACCCTTTTTAATTTTTTTTAAGATTTTATTTATTTATTTATTTGTCAGAGAGAGAGAGAGCACAAGCAGGGGGAGCGGCTGGCAAAGGGAGAAGTAGCCTCCCCGCTGAGCAGGGAGCCCGATGTGGGGCTTGATCCCAGGACCCTGGGATCATGACCTGAGCTGAAGGCAGATGCTTAATTGAATGAGCCGCCCAGGCGCCCCTAAACTTACCCTTTTTATAAGGACACAGGTCATGTTGAATTAGGACCCAGCTCAATGACATCTTAAATTGATCATCAACAAAGTCCTTATTTCCAAATAAAGTCACATTCACAGGTACTGGGGGCTAGGACTTCAACATCTTGTGGAGGAACACAATTCGACTGATTAAACACCGCCCTTTTTAATTTTTTTATTTTTATTATTCATTTATTTATTTTTTTTTTTTTTTTACAGGAGGAAACTGAACCTTAGGGGATTTAGGTAATTTGCCAGACTCACACAGCTCGTAAGTTGCCTGAACCCAAAGGCCTCGGATCTTAACGACTTCACCTCGTCTTCATTCTTGTCCTCCTCCAGAAATCCCGTCCCTCCTCGGGACACTCAACACTGTTTACCTTGTGACTACTATTCTAAGGATTTGTATGTAATTTTGCACCACCCTCCTAAACTGTAAGCTTCTTAAAAGCAGGGGTTTATCATACTGATTTCTGTTTTCCCAGCCCACCTAGCAAGGGTTCAGTCAATACCTCTCAGATAAATAGAGGAGAACACCAAGGTCAGGGGCAAAAGGAGACCACTGTTCTTCATAGATTATTTTATTTATGGACCAGATCAGGCTTATGTTGAAGAGTTCATAACAATCTTTCACTGGTCCCCTGGCTTAATTCGTTCATTCTTTCAACACACATTTAATGAATCCTTCCTATGCCTAAAGCCCAGTGCTAGGCACTGAGGAAACAGAAATCAGAGCCCCATAACCCCTTAGAGCCTCTAACGTGGTAGACGGGACAGATGAGTCAATAAATCGTTGTAATACAATGTCTCAGAGTCAAGGGTGTTGGTATCAGGAGTTCTTAGAAAAGTAATGAAGACAGGCCAGTTAGGACTTGACCAACTCCTGCAGTTGGAGAAAAGACCCTATAAACTAGGGACCATCTTTAATCTAAGAGAACAACAGAATATAACCTCCCCACTCCTGCCACAGCAGACAGCCAGACTGAAAGGAGAGTGTATAAGAAACTCTACCCTGGAGCCTGGTCTAAGCCAGTAAGCCACAGAAAAACTTCACGTGGGTTCCACACCAGCAGACGTGGGTTCAAATCCAGACCCTTGCAACACGTTAGCTACACAGTTCAGCAAATCTCTTAACACCCAAGTCTTCAGTTTCTTTGTCTATAAAATGAGACAAGCATAACAAATTGACCCAGTTGTTATTTGAATTCAGTGAAACAAATATGCAAAGCACATCCTGTGGTGGTCAAGACTCCATAAATGTAATGAAAGTGGGCTCTGGACACACCAGACCTGGGTTTAAATTCCAGTTCTGTCCCAGATCCCCCTTGGGAAGCCACTAGACCTCAGGAACTCACAGTGCCCACGTCAGTAAAATGAGGAAAATCATCACCTACCTCTTAGACAATTCATGAGACGGGTGCATAAAGTACTTGGCATAGCCCTGATGTGTAAATTCGGGCAGTTGTTCCATTAGTCCAGTCTATATGTCCCTTGGTCTCCCTATGACCCTCTGGGTTTTTTCCACCTTCTTGTCTAGGACTCCTTCAAGAGCATTCTTTTGGTAACATATCTAATAAAATTTCCCACTTGGGCCAATTTTAGGTATGCAGTTGAGTGACATTAAACACAATCCCAGTGTTGTGCGGCCATCACCACCATCCATCACCAGACCTTATCTTCCCTAACTGAAATTCTCATTAATTAAGATCTCCTCCTTCCACCTCTCCCACCACCCCTGGCAATCTCCATTCTGCTCTCTGTCTCTATGAATTTGACTACCCCATACAAGTGGATTCATAAAGTATTTGTCCTTTTGTGACCGGCTGATTTCACTCAACGTAATGTCCTCAGGCTTCGTCTTAGGTCTCACGGTGGTAGCATGGGTCAGAACTTCCTTCTGGGACCACTTCCTTCTAAGCTCGTTCCTTATTTCCACCACCAATTTAGGTCACTCTCCTCCCAGAGGGAAATATGGAGACACGATAATGCATGAGACAGTGACTACATACCAAAGAAACACAAAATGTTGTGTTTTTTTCCCCCAATTGTAAGTGTAATGCATATTCTTCCCAATAACATTTGGTGATAGCTCCAAATTCTTCTGAAGGCCCCCTGGCCACCCATTGCCCTTTCAAGGAGGGATGTGTTTCATGCAGGAAATGGCTTTGTGAAGCTTTACATCCCATGGGGTGGGGCAGGGCTGAAGCAATCGGCAGCCTCTAACCAACATTTACTCTGAGCATAGCCATAAATCTACACTTGCCCATAAATCTACAATCTACGTTCATTTCTCTGAATCCAAAGTTGAAAACACCCTCCTGCTCTTCTCACTTGGGTCATAAATCTTTTCCTAATCCTATTCATTAAAAAAAAAAAAAAAGTATTGTTGTGGGTTTGAAGCCACTAACTCCTGCTAGTAATCTTGGCCCGTCCTGCACACCCTCCCCACCCTGCCCCCACTCAGCCCAGGCTCCTGCCACTGCCTGCTCCCTAGCTCAGCTTTGGGAAGCTCACAACACTCAAGGCAGTGGAGAGGTGCCTACCCAGCCCTGGCCCCCGTTGCTACCATCAAAAAGACCTGCAATGGTGTTGGCAACAGAAACAACCAAAACATCAAACAAGAGGATTATCAGTTCAATTATAACACTTGTATAAGACTGAATAGGATGGAAGTCATTAAAATCATGGTAAAGAACAATAAGACACAGAAAGGTATTTAGAATAATCCCATAGTGCGTGAGTGTCCCTTAGCCACAGAATTACTTAACTGTGGAATTACCGGGACCTTTGCTCTTTTTGGATTTGCCTGCATTTTCTGAAGACAGTACATATGACTTTGTATATTGGACTCCTAGGGCCGCCCTAACAAATTGCCACAAATTGGTGGCTTGTAAGAACTCATGTGGGGCGCCTGGGTGACTCAGTCGGCTGAGTGTCAGGCTCTTGATTTCAGTTCAGGTCATGATCTCAGGGTCATGAAATCGAGCCCCACGTTGGACTCTGCTCTGGACGTGGAGCCTGGTTAAGATTCTTTCTCTACCCCTCTCTAAAAAAAAATAATAGTAAGACTGTCCTATCAGTTTGCCCTTCTTTCTTCTGGCACAGAGAACACTGATAAGAACCACACCCACAGGCTGGGCTCCTGAGAGTGGGCTATCTTAAGGAGCCTTCTACCTGAGAATTCCTTCAGTCTTACACTCATTGAATCCCCTTTGAGCTGATAACATTGAACCTCTGCAAGGTCTAGTTCAGGAATAGCAAATAGGTGTGCCTATGCTCTGCCTGCCACACGCACATATGCACACACATGGAAAACATGGCTAATAGATTGTGGCACTCTTTACACACAGCATTGGACCCTTCCAAACAGTTCCAAGGGCAGTCATAGCCATCAGTCCGATTTGACATGGGACATAAAAGTCACCTCCCATTTTTCATCTAGCCTGTGTTGGAGAATATATCTTCATCATCAACATTTATTGAGCTCCTAATGTATACAAGGGTTTACAGTCTAGTCCCCAACTCGGCAAAATACAAAGAGACACAAGGCAACAACAAACAGGTAGCCTGCGCTAAGGGCTAAATGTGGGACGGGTCAACATGTTGGGGGCATTTAGATGTCTCCAGAAAGACTCCTGGAGGAAATTATACTACAGGGAACCACTCAAGGAAAAAATAAGATTTACAAAAGTGGAGGATAATAGGGAGGAAAAATCCAGATTTAAAGGAGAGTGTGAGCCAACACTCAGAAGACATACAGGACGCACTTGAAGTCTTCAGGGAACCGAGAGCAAATCAGCTTAGCTAACACTAAAGTCGTTAAGGTGACATTCAGTTCAACTGTCACCTCCTTGGAGAGGCCTTCCCTGATCAGTCCAACTAAAACAGGGATTCGTTTTCCTTCATTGTCATCTCAACTGTGAGCTCTAGGACAGGGACCTTGTTTACTTTGTTCACCTCTGTGTTCCCAGCAACTGGAACATGGTAGGTGCTCAGGAAACATTTACTAGATGAATGAATGAACCAAGGTTTCCTGTAGGAGAATTTGCAGGAGCTCCATGTGAAAAATACGTGGGCTCAGATGTGATTGTCTTTGAATATCTAACCAAGGACTTTGGCCTATTGAAAAGTATTCCAAAGTTTCCCACCCAATTCCATCGGATGCAGTAAGTCAAAAACAGAAATTCCAGGTTCAAATGTATATTTGGATCACTGAGCTAAACAAAGGTCAGCGAATTTCCTTTCTGTAATTCTGTCTTTCACCTCTACCATGTCATCGTGGATATCCAAATGTTCCCAAGTATTAACTCATAGCACTCTTGTTTTTTTGTTTCTTTATTTTTTTAACACAACTACCTAGATTTAGTATTTCTTTTTTTTTTTAAAGTAGGCTCTATGCCCAACATAAGACTCAAATTCACAACCCCAAGATCAAGAGTCACGTGCTCTACTGAACGAGCCAGCCAGGTACCTGGATTTAGTGTTTCTTTGAAAACACTTTGGGAAACGGAGCTGCGGAAGCTTTGAAGATGCTAGAGTGGGGGGGCTTATGCACATGCAGTGGTATTTTAGGAGAATTAATCTGGCAGGATGAATGAGAAGAGATGGGAGAGACTTGAAGCAGGGAGCTCAGTTTGGGAGTTGTTTTCTCAATCATTATTCCACAAATTTGATGCGCCAGATACTGCTCTAGACAATGGGGACAAAGTCTGCTCCACATGAACAGGGTGACCATATGCTCTGATTTGCCCAGGACAGTCCTAATTTTTGCCTTTTGTCTCCACGTAATTATTAAATGGTGCCGTGTTTATCCTCAAAATTGCCCTGGTTTGGAATATTTTTAAAAAGTAAATGGTCACCCAATGGTCATGGGGTTTACATTCCATGGGATAGACCATGAGGCAACGCTACATGGCACGTGTGTAAATGAGATAAAGGGTCCCCAGCTGAGTAGACATAGCCCACAGGTACACAGCTGGACAAACAGATATCCCTCTTGTGCAAATGAATCAGAGCATTTTTAGGGGAAGATGCAGCCTCTTCTCCCTTACTGTATACAGGAGTTTGCTATCTCAGTGTGGACTTGGGAATGATACAAAAAAGACCCAAGACAATGCCTGCCCAATCTCCCAGTGCGGCGAGCAGCCTACACAATTAGTTGATTTCTTGAGGATGATCAATAAGTAAATCAATATACAGGCAAATACATGTCAAATAGTATAAAGTACTGGGGAGAAAACTAACATGAATAAAGCAACTGAGAATAAGAGGGATGTCATATTGCATAACTCCAACAGGCAGCACTGGAGGTGTGGTCTACTGGAAAGGGCACCCCTTGGAGTTGAGCAACATGGCCACCCTGAAAGGAAGTGCCGCATTTTAGAAAGGGTGGTCAGGAAAGGCCTCTCTCTGGAAGTGGTAGATCACGGCGCACTGACGGTAAGAGGGATCCATGTAAGAGAAGTATCATGGCGGGGGCGAGGAGGGGACGACTCAACGTGCCATGGTGGCCAGCAAGATCTCTGAGGAATGATGACTTCAGGCTTTTGTGTCTGAGGAACTAGGAATATGACAGTACTACTCAGTTCTGCCCAATTTCCTGAGCCTGCCATGAGTGGGTGGTACAGGGAACACCCCAGCGAAAGAGGCACAGTCCCTTCTCTTGGGGAGCTGACTATCTCCATTAGGATTTCCCAACGTGCGTCCGGTGGAACACTAACTGGGTGGTATGTTAATGGGTGTTACTAGAAAAAGTTGTTCAAATAAGTTAGGGAAATGCTGGTTTAAGAAAAATTAAACAGCTTTCTTTTCCAGGAGCCTTCTCAGAGCCTTAGCAGGCTCACATGCCTGTCCTAACTGAGCTGGCTGGGGACATTTTTCACAGTATTTTAGGAGACCAGCATTTTTCCCTGGGGCGGAGCTCTGTTCTAGACAAATGCCAATTGGGCCCATATAGAGAGCAGGGTCAGATAAGAGCCATAGAGGAAGCAGAGCTGGCAGAGATAAGGGAGTCCCTAAGAGGACAGAAAACTACAAAACTCTTGGGGCCCATGGCTACCATGAGGCAGACCTGCCTGTGACTGTCCCCCCAGGCCTGGCTTCACCCAAGCTCCCCATGTAACCTCTGAGTCAGCCCCCCTCAGGGTCAAGTTTAGCCTCTGACTGACTGGCTGATGTGGTTGCCTGACCTCCCTGGGCATCCACTTACCCTTCCATAAAATGGGGATAAAATATTGCCCTCCCTCTCCTGGGTGGCACGAGGCTCTAGTAATTACTATTTGGCAGGGTACTGAGGTGCTGACACACTCTGTCTGACACATTTCTCCTCAGCTCCTCCAGTCGCCACACGTCGCCTCCACTGGAGACCACGGCTGTGGGCAGCCCGCCGCAGCCGTGCCCAGACCCCAACAGTGCTCTGCATGCGAACAGGAACAGGTGCCTCTCTGCTGGGGTCTGTCTCTGTCTGCTTGTGGCTCCTGTCAAAACAAGAGACCCGCCTACCCTTCTGCTAATACCTGGACTTGGCAGAGGTGGGAAACCTACCTGCCATTCCGGGACCCTGCTGCACCTGCAAGGCTGCGTGGGGCTGGGACACCCAGAGGAGGCAGCCCCCGCCCCAAGGCAACCATGCGGCATCCTTCTCGCTGAGGAGGGGCCCGCCCAATCAGGGCCCTCTCTGGACCCGGTGATGACGACATCAGAGGACCCGAGCCCAGCCCAGCCTGGCGGGACGAGTGAGCTGAGGTGGGTGCTACGCGTCTGGGTGTGCAGGGAGAGGAAAGGGCCCCCGGTGGGAGAGGGGTGCAGTGGGCAGAGCTAGGCTTGCCCCAATCCTCCCACCGGGGAAGAAAAGGGAAAGGCTCCTTTTCCAGGGAGGAAAAGTGGGTATCTTCTTTCAAGTTTCAAGGAAACTTTGAGGCTCCTATCCATTCGTTCTAACCTGTGAACCAGCCCCCGTCACCACTCCTAAGGGGTAGGACAAGTTTCCTTGTGAAGCGCAATGGTCTTTCATAGCTATGTTTCCCCCTCTGGTCTACCCAGAAGACTCATTTTTAGCCAATTTCATCCAGATGGGGAATACTGGGAAACGGGCAGCGCGGGGCGTGGTACCCTCAAGTCCTGGCTGGGGTCCTTTGGGACAGCCCTGTAGGTGACTGAAGTAATGGCTGGCCCTAAGTAGAAGGATGGAGAAAGAGCGAGCAGCTGTCAGGTGGTCCCTGGATGACTTTGAAATGCCCATGTGCTCACCGGAAGCATGGGACCCTAATAATGGTAAGTTCTTTCAGCTGGCTGCTACCAGAACTCATTCTTGTGTGTTGGGCATTTTCCTGGGATCCAGCTGTTTCTTTTGATGTACACCTTGCTTGTTTGTACCGTCATACCTTCTACTCACCCCCAAAAGCATCCCATTAGATGGTGGGCTTTGGCTTTCATCCCTGGCTAAATTCAGCTGCTATAAAATGCATGAGAGAGAGCCGAGACCTTTGCAGATGTCACCGCACATCTCCAGGCACAGGACATTGAATGCCAGTTTAAAATCCAGATCTCTTAACTCCTGAAAATGGGGGTGGGGGGAAGGAGGTCCATCCCAGGGGAGAAGCAAGATTGGGGAATGACGTCAGCAGCCTGTCTAGCTCAGTTTCCAGGCCCTGCCCTCTTAAAAGTCATCGCTGTCTTTAGCCCTAGCGTGTTACCAAGTGACTTGTCAACGTCAGGAGAGCCGTGCAAAGAATCTTTGGCATGTCGTTAACCTCATTCCAACATGTAATTAGCCTAAGAGGCCTCCTAGCTGCCTCCATTCAGCATTACATCATAAAGAACCAGCTCCTTTACTATTTGCAGGACACAGTGAAGACTTTAAAGAGTTAATTATGGCTCACTAGAGCCTGTCCCCAAGAGCCCAAGATCCAGGAATTAAACTGTTTGCTTTCAAGTGTCAGTCTTCAAGACAGCATTCACGGGAGCTTCCTTTGTGGGGTCTGAGAGCACACTGGTTTGCAAGCAGACCCTCCAGGGTACACAGTGGTGAGCTGGAGGGGGTCGCTTGATTTGGGCCTTCCTCCTAGTCTTGGCCATGTGTTTTTTAGAGATATCATCTGGCGGGTGTCGGAAAGAAAAGAGAACCAAGGAGACCTGGAATTCTACTTAGCCACCTAGTGCCATGGGGCGAATCCGGCTGAAGCCATTTGTAATCTCTGAGCTGGAGAGCCCAGCAGTGTGGCCAGAGTTCAGAGGGAGTTCAACCCTAATCTGGATGTTACAATCTGAGCCAATCTAACCGTGCAGGCTCTGAGGACATTATTATCAGTCAAGTGTAATTAAAGATAACATAGTTTTATTAATCAGCTTCCTAAGGAGACTGTGTTTATCTGATGGCTGTGTGTATAATGTGTGCATGGCGTTGCGTGGGGGCAGGGGGGGCTCCGTGCTGTGTGGGGTCGGTCTATGGGGAGGACAGGATGTCTTGGGGAAGGCATGGTGGATATGGGGGTGTGACTAGGAGTGGTATCTTGGTGTTATGTGGGCTCTGTACGTGAGGGGTGGAAGTATAGGTGGTAGCACTGATGGCCTCTGTGTGTGTGTGTGTGTGTGTGTGTGTGTGTGTGTTTGCTCAGGTTCACACAACTGGACTTGAAATTGTGCCCATTTCTCTACTGTACCTTCCATTTGTCAGAACCCTGTTCCCAAAAAACAGACTTTTCCCTATTTACACTTGGCTGCAGTCTATGAGTTCCCAAATGCGGATTCCACCTGCAGGCGCCCTCTTTAGCTCCTAATTGTCAGTAGTTTTCAAGTCTTATCTCCAGACCTATCTTGGCACGCCTCTAACGTCCATCACCTTAAACCAGTTTGTCAGTTGCAAGAGATCCCGAAAGAGCAGGACTCCTCCTGAACACTGTTTGGCCTGACCTGAAGTCAACTCCACCCACCTCGGGGCAGGAGAAACGAACTCCTGGGGGCCCCGACCCTGGAGCTGTGCCGCCTACAGTCTCCGTTCTGGTTTAAACTTAGTTAAACAGTCAGCGGTTAGCTGGGTGTCAGGTTGCCCCTCTCTGAGGGTGAGCAACTGCCCAGAGACCGAGGAACAGGCACAGAGCCAGCCTGGCCATCTTCACCCTTCCCTCCAGTCTGTTTGCGGCGTGAGAGACCCAGACCGGCCCACTCTCTGCCGGGCAGTGTCTGCGGGCCAGCGGCGCAACTCTCCGCTTGCCGTGGCTGGAAAGTTGACCCCAGCTGGTAATTTTCTCTCTCAGGAGGCCTCATGCAAAAGCTGCCTTCTGTCTTAATGCAGACGTGTCACCTGAACTTTGCTCCTGGTGACAGCTGCAGGCTGGGGAGGATACAACCAGAAAGCTAAAAACTCGAGTGGCAGTTTCATTCCCCTAGGAGCAGGTGGAATTCTCCCCTGGGTGCTGAGGGAGGTGACCCTGCCAGAGCCCCACTCACATAGCTGGTGTAGAAATATGTGCACCAGCTGGCAACTTCGTGACCACGTAAAGTGAGCCGTGGGGATTCCTGGATTCCTTTTGTTCCCTGAAGGGGCACATTGGAGCTCAGGAAAAAAAGTTTGGATGAGGGAATAAGCATCTTCTCAAAATATTGCTGTAATTAAGATAATTAAGAACTATTGCCAAATATCGTGGCCTTCTCCTAACTCCCCAGGTTGATAAACTTTTGATGGATTCCAGGTAAGAGACTGAAAATGAAAGGATGAATGGATGAATATCTCCTATGTGCCAGATACATCTACCCATATTATTTCAATTAATTGAGTGAGTAGCTGGTATTATTCTCATTTTGCTGATTAGGAAACTAAGGCTTGGATAAGTTTAATAGTCATAGTAATAATAATTTGTAGGAGTAGTATAGCCATAATTGATTAAGTATTTAATATATGCCAGGCATTGAGCAAAGTATTTCTTACATTATCTCATTTATTCCACACCAAAACTCTAGGAAGTAACAATTTATTTACCCAGGCTTTACGATGAGGAAATTGTGGCTCAAGGAGATATGTAACTGGCTACCAAGTAAGAGCACTGAGATTTGAACCCACATCTACCCGCTTTTTCTAGTACTGGTTTTCCTTCCCTACTTTCTCATTTGGCTTTTTGCTCTTAGCGACACTATGTTTAGTTGTTCAATCACCTGAAAATGCTCAACACTGTCTCATATCTCCTTGGTTCTTTGGGACCAAAGGGACAGCTGTTGACTCAAAATGAAACTGAATCCTGCCCACCAGTCTTTGCACAGGAAGAAGAAACTGAAACACTGTTTCATGAAAAGAGATGTGGGCAAGAACCAAAGAAGACCCCCGTCTTCATTTCCACCCCAGGACTCCCCGCCCCTGGACGTGCACCCTGGGGAACGACAAGTTTCCAACCGGAACCTCCCCGGACTTGCAAGTTCAAGGCACAGGGGAATCAGTGTTAATATGAGCCTCTTCCCAAATTTGAGGGCTCTCCCCTCAGATTTATAAGTACGGGGAAAATCACTGGTTTTTGGTGAGGATATGATGACAAACTCTGAGAAAGGGACAAATCAGGAAAATTCATAATAGTGATAGACTGAAATTTTGGAAAAAGCCTAATGCCTAAATTCATATACATTCTGTGTTTACAACCGAGACTATGTCTCTAAATGAGTTCCTGGGCAAAACCAAACTCAGGAAATGTCGGTGTAATTTGGACCATTGTACTTTTTAACAGCAAACTGAACTGTGGAAAGTCATAAAAGATTGCAAGGAAACAGCTATTTGGAAACAATATTAGTTCACATTTGCGGAAGAAGAAAACCCAGCAACAAGCTCCCCTAAGAAATAACAGCATGATGCTAGAAAAATACATGGACAAGTAAGAGAAAAATCAAAGTTTTCTGTTGCTGACCTGCACACATTTGCAGCCAAGATCCGGGGAAACGCCTCAAACTCAAAGTCCTTATCACCTGGCCAGAGACTCCCCTCATTCATAACCAGGATTCAGAACTCCAGGGCCAACCTTCCACAAGCAGTCTTGGGGGGTCCCCGCCTTGTTTTCTCCTCCTATGCACCTGCGGGCTTCCTCTTGTTGGAAAGAGCCTCTCCTTCAGGTCATCCCAGACGTCCCAGAGCCTAGTGGCCAGGCCATCCAAGGATTGAATCCTGGCTCTGCTACTGCTTAGCTATGTGACCTTGGGCAAATTACTGAAGCTCTTTGAGCCTCAGTTTCCCCTTCTGTAAAATGAGGATAATAACAGCCCCTACTCCTTCAGTTGTTGTGTTTGGCACATAATAAGCAACCATTTTTAGCTAGTCATTCCAATTTCCATGGCCCAGCTCAAATGCCACAACCCACAAGAAGCTTTTTCTGATGGTTGCAGCCCTTACTGACCACACTCTCTCTGAAATCCTACAGTCCCTAATGCAAAGTTTGGCTTGGAATTATACACTACCTCTAGGTGTTTCCTCATGAATTCTCTCTTAAGAGACACAACTAGGTCTTACTCTTTTTTAATATCCCTGAGCATACTGGCCCATTAAAATATATATACATATATATATATATATATATATATATATGGTAAATATAGTAATTAAATACATATATTTATTAAATAAAAATAAATTAAATATATATAAATATATATTTTTGAATAAATATATATTGAATACATATAAATGAATATATATATTTAATTACTATGTTCACCACAATTGCATTTTAATATTTCTGAAATAGGGTAGGCTTTATAATCTATCTGCACATTTAACATAATGCCTTCTTTCCAAGATGATGCCCTAAATCAATGACGCATACTATAATCAACAGCATCTTAGACATAGGATTTGGTTGATTGACGAGGATAGATCTGCATGAGTCTGACCACAAATTTTCCCTAGCAACGCTCCTTACCCTCCACTTTCCACCCTCACACTCTTTGCAGCCCCCATCCCTTGACCAAAGACGTGCCTTTGGATGACAACTGGCACAAGGGAGTTCAGTCTGGAGACGTGGAAGTCAGCGTGGTCACACACATTATCAAACTACGTGCGTGATCATTCCCACTGACAGGCAAGGAAACTGAGGTTCAAATAGCTAAGTCTACCCAGGAAATGCGGTGGAAGAGTAAGTCTTTAATGATGGAATTATTTGATTTTCTACTGAAAGCCTAACCTTCGTTAGTGGGGTTCCTGGATTCACCAAGTTAATTAGCCATTGCTGGAGGGACTGGTCCATTCAACCAAGATTTCAATGGCACCACCATTAGCACCATGCTGTCCTCCAAGCAACAGCATGGACTGGCCATAGGAGTCAATGTCATCCATTTCTCAAATTGTTACCCCCAACAACTCTTTCAGAAATCAAGCCCTTGTACCTACTAGGGGACTGACATTTGGTAGGAAGACAACAGAGGAAAAGTCTGTCTTCATGAACCCTCCCTTTGAGAAGGCTTTCCTTGGCTGGGCCTCTCAGATCTGTGCCTTAAAAAGCCATTATTGCCTCAGATTCATTCAGGCTGACCCCAAGCATGGCAACTTTGATTAGTTTGACTTCTAGTGTCCTTATAGGACAAAGAAACACAGTGGTGCAGGTGTGACAGCTGTTGCATAAGAATTATCATAATTCAACCTTACAATGACAAAACCAGTCTTCTTATCTTCATTTTCATTATGCGTCTGCCAACCATTGACTTTGCCACTGTCTAACCTCCCTAATGCCTTCGGTGCTAGAAGTCACACAAAGATCCATTGCTTCGTGAGGTTCATGGCCAAGGAGGATTATCAGGGCAGCTATCTCACTGTTGCCATCTACTGAGCTGGGGCTCCTGGTCACAGCATGAAGAGCTGAAGGATGAGATGGATATAGGGGACTGGGGAAAGATATCGCAAGAGGAAGTAAAGCAAGTACACAGTCAACCAACAAGAACTTATTGAGTACCTCCTTGTGCTTAAGTCCATGCTGGGTGTCTTAGGGGACAATAGGTTTACAACTCTGATTCTTACTTTCAAGGGCCCTGCCAGCAACACGGGATGCCCAAGAAAACTGGTATCTTAGATTCCGCCTCCTCCAGAGGTACCAAATCCTAGCACGATGGTGAGGCTTGTAGACCCTGGAGCATCCGCCTAGGTCAAGTCCTGCTTCGTGTTCTACTGGCTGTGTGATATTGGGCAAGTTAATTGAACTCTTGTGCATGTGTCCTCATTAGAAAAGTTTGGATAATAATAATGGAGCCTATGTTGGAGGAATGATGTAAGGATTCAGTGATTTAATACATGTAGCACGCCTAGACAGTTCCTGGCACCTAGTAAAGGCCTGATAAATGGGAGAGATTACCATTATTCATTGCAGAAAGGCAACATTATCCTACTCGGTACAGGAATGCTCAAAGATCAGCAATCTCAACCAACATCCACATTTCTCTCCAGAGACCACAATAGCCGCCATTGGGCGAGAACTGACTACGCACCAGAAATCACAGTAAGCACTTCCAGATGAGGAACCTGAGGCCCTGAAAAGTGCGCGCCTCATCAAATGTTCTCCAGGTAGCACATGCCAAGAGTTTGTTGTCATACACACTCACTGACAGAACACTTTTCATTCTTCAATGTTGGCGCCAATAGAGCATCAAAAAGTAGAATTTCTCCAATAGACTCTTTTCTAAAAATAGTATTAGGATAATAGAGACAGGAATCCTGATGATTCCACCATCACCCTGCAAATCTCTCTTGCTAACGGCATCATCTATGAATTTACCTAAATGTAGTTTTTTAATCCCCTTGTGTTTTCAGCCTCCGCTGCCGGTTGGGCTGGTGGTCAGGGTGGCACATAGAAGGGGAGAAGATATGACTAAAGAAACACTGGCCCAGGTTAAAGAGGGCAGGATCTAGGAAAAGCATGGAACCTATTATATCTAGCAAAAAGAATTGGGTATGTCAAGTGACTTGCCTTTGAATTTACTTCCATGGTACATGCATGTGTTGAGTGTCGCCATTGTCCCAAGAACCATACTAGGTACCAGGGAGTCAATGAGGTACCAGAATTTCCACTCTACAGTGAGAAACAGACTATGCCTCCAATGGCCATAAGACCCAGGGATCTTGAACCAACAGAGAGGGAAGGATCCCCTCAGAAGGCAGTGCTGAGGCCAGAACAAAAGGAGAGAGGCTCAGGACGGCCTTAGCTCCTGTGTCTACAGTGTGGTTTTAACACCAGGCAGGCCTGCCTTCAACCCAGGCTTGGCCACCACCCAGCTGGGTGACACCCAGCAAGCCTGGAGCCTCTGTTTCTTCATCCAAAAAAGAGGGTAGTGATAGCTAATTCCCAGGGTGATTGTGAAAGATAACCAAGGTAAGACAGGTGAACATTCTAGCACAATGCTTGGCACATGGTAGATGTTCCATGTGTTTATGATTCTTTCTTCTATGACCCCACGCAACCACCCCAGGAGCACCCAGAGATTGGGTATCATGGTACTTAAGAGGCCGGGCTCTGGAGGCAGGCAGCCTGGACTAAAATATTTGTTCTCCCATTTATGAGCTGTGTGACCATGGGCAAGTTACTTAACCTTTCTGTGCCTCAGTTCCCTCATCTTTAAAACCGAGATAATAAGCAACTCCCCATCAAAGAGTTGTGAGAATTTAATAGCATGAACGTATTAAAAGATAAGCTGAGGCATCTGTAAAATTTTCAAGTGTTTATTTGAGCAAACATCAACTCCAGGTGGGCATCACCGAACTGGAAGTGGTTAGGAGTACTCCACTGACGAGAGCTGGGGGCGGGCCTTTCACAGAGCAGACGCAGAAGCAAAGTAAGGGAATTATTTGATAGGCTAGACCTTACGCGCTTGCCTTATTTGGGAAAGGCTGCTTGGCAGTTGTAATGGGTGGCTTTTAAATTTCGTTTTTTCGGATATCAGCGCATTCAAAATGGCTCTCAAGACATTAGAGCAACTAAAGTCTAGTGGCCTCCTTGTTTAATTACTTGGACGAATCTAACAGCACACCAATAAACCTCCCCGGGTTTTACTTCATTTAATTCACCCAACAGCCCTGTAAGAGATGTACCCTTCTTCCCCATTTCACAGATGAGGGAACTGGGTGGTAAGGACATCAAATAAGCTTCCCAGGCTCACCCCCCCGGGCAGGTGGCAAAGCAGGGATTCAAACAGAAGAAGCCTCCTTCCAGAATCTGTTCTTAGTCACTACGTTGCTCTGATGAGCCTAATTAAGTGTTACCTGTTATTACTGTGCAGTTGAGACATCAGGAGGCTAGGCTGGAAATTCTAAAACGCTCCATACCTTCTTCTGCCCTCCTCTTCCGCAACCCCCACCCCCACCTCTTGCCTTCGATAGACATTCGTAATATGGTTGTTATAACGTGAGTGTTTGATGTTGTCGAAGATCTCCACTCCAATCAAATTTAAGTTCAGTGTGATAGTTAGACTTAATTAGAGTCAAATTCCTCTTTTATTTTGGTTTTATCTTAATCACCCCTTTTATCCACTGATCCAGAAGCCTGTAATTTCCCGCATAGGCCCTCAGAGATGCCATATTGTGCATTCAGGACCAGAAGACAAACAGAGTTTGTTGTCACATGTACCGACTGCCAGGAAACTCTTCACTCTGAGCCGAGACAGCGTAAGAAAAATAAGTGTTCTTTCTCCAAAAGACTGTTTTCTAAAAACAATAGCAGAATACGATGCTTTCCTTGCAAACCTCTCGACTGAGAAGAGCGTATGTGTGCAGATTCAAACACAAGAAGCATTTCAGAAACCAGGGACGAGACTGGAAATGGCCAGCAGCAGGGGATGTGGTGGGTAGGACCATCTTGGTTCACTAGACACCAAGCAGCAAGAGGCAAACCACAGAATTTTAGAGCTTAAAGGATTCGCAAAGACCATCTAATCCAGTTCTTTGCAAACTCTTTTTAATTGCAGATTCTTTTGTTCAAAGGAAATCCTACCCTGGAGATTTATATAGAAGCTGAGGTGCTCTCATTGAATCAGGGAGGAGAGGTCTAGAGCCTGAGCCCCTGGGCTCCTGGCCTCCCATCCCCAGTAGTTCCCCTGAGGGCTCCCGGGAACCCCTGGAGTTTCCCAGGATTTGTCCCGGTGAATTTGAAGATCTCGATTCTAATCCAAACTCCTTTCACCACAGGAGGAAATTAGCCCAGAGAGGCTATTGGACTTGCCTGAGGTTACACAGCAAGTCAGTGTGGCCTTATCTTCCTTCAACAATTTTTCCATGACACCCTGAGTCCTCCAATGAACTGCCTTTTGTTTCTCCAGACCATGCATGTTTGTATTTGTGCATTTGTACCCGTGCCCAGAGTTCCCAAGAAAACCTAACAAACAAGTCCCTGCTCTGACTTTAAAGCTTGGAGTTTGGACACAATGTCTTGGCTGCCCAACAGAGCTGGAAGCACATTGCAAAGAGGCATAGCGTTATAAACGCCGTCCCGCAGGCAACCGGGAACAGTACATTTCACAGCCTAAATTAGGGCGTGTTTCTGCTCTGGGACGGGGGGTGATGTATTACAAAGAGGGTAGTTCTCAGTGAGACACCTGAGCTGGCATGCAAGTCAGCCCCCAACCTCATAGCTGCAGACATCTGACTGGGCCACTAAACTTCTTCCTCTCTCTGTCCATAAGGGAGGGGAAGGGAGAAAGCCTCGCCATGGCTCATTGCATCCGAAGAGGCTAGAAGTTAGATGAGTTCATGTGTCTGAATCAGGCTTTGAGAGACAAAGTAGAAGAAAGACCCCACGTCGTTCCTACAAGCTGACTGTTGCCTTCGTCCAGTTGCAAGGCACAGGCTGAGGAAGTGGTAGAGAAGGGGCTTTCTCATTGATGCGCTCTCTCGAGGAAAACAGCTCACAAGGGGCTTACTCAGGGCTTCCCTCGCATAACCTCATGTGACCCCCAGCAGCCCAGTGGGTAGGTACTTGTTTGCATTAGAGCTAGTTAAGTTATTAGCTAGCCAGTTAAGTTATTCAAGGTGACACAGCTAGAAAACGAAGGACCTAGAATTTGAATCCCAAACCACCTTGCTACAGAGCCTGTGTTCTTAACCGCCGCCTCACCCTGCCCCTGCTCTTTGCCACGCGGAGGGGAAAAAGAGAGAATGACGCGATTTCCACAAGTGCAGGACTCCGCCAGCCCAGGAGGGAGGCGGCAGAGACAGGCATCAGGGTTGGATTGCCAGTTTCCCCTCCAGTTTGCACCAACGAGAATTCCCAGCAAACGCAGGGCACTTCCAGCAAAGCTCTCAGAGGCAAGAATTCTCAGCTTGTTTACTGAGTCCCCTGGAAAGGGGG